>NC_050443.1:467500-478513 GCF_903995425.1 Onychomys torridus
TCTCTCTGGTAGCCCACTGAGTCCGGTCAGTGCTTCCTGCTGGAGTGTTGAGTGATCTCTTTGCCTTGATCTTTCACAGGTGACTGCAGCTGCTGTGAGTTTGTGAGTGCTGCGTCATGTCCAGAGCGCAGCATTTCACAACACCCCTCTCCATCCTCTGGCTCTTAAAAGTCTTTCTTCTCCCTCTTGCAGAATAATGTTCCCAAAGCCACCAGGAACTGAGGGCCTTGGGTCAGATCTGGAGTCTCTCAGTGAGAAGACCATCTTCATCTCTTGTGAGGAGCAGTCTTTCCCCGCTCACACACCACTGTGTGCTGGGCACTGGTCCAGGTGTTGTATATTATGGTGCGAGTCTGCTCTTGATGGCTCAATAGAAATGCAGCCGGTCAGAGAATTTAAGTGTGGCCTTTCTCAAAGCTATACTGTTACTACGTGGAGAAGGCAGAATTCTGACCCCAACCTTTGACACCACACGCCTGTTTGCTACGAAGCATAGAATCATATGAGAAGCCAGAATGATACACTCAAAACTCAGGCTTGCCAGTTATGGTGACCTTTAATCCCAGTGCTCAGGAGGCAGAGGCAGGCATAGCTCTGTGAGTTCCAGGACAGCCAGGGCTATTTATGATACCCTGTCTCAAAAATAATAACAGAAAACTCCCTCAGGTATTTGCCTCCCTGAGAATAAAGCCCCCATGCTGTAGTTCCACACATTTGCAATTAGTTGTGATGATTCTTATAATCCAGATCTAATTATGGGGAAAACACCAAACAAAAGCTAATTGAGGCATTTAGTCAAAAACATGCCTGAGCATGTTGTCAGCCACAGACAGAGAACACTGAGATTGGACAGCCGAGGTGGCCAAGGGTGGTGACTATGACGTGACAACATGCTGGTGAAGATGTGGGGGACAGTGAACCTTTATTCATTGAGCAGACACTGTGGAAGTCAGTGTGGAGGTTTCTCAAAAAACTAAAACTAGAACTTCTGTGTTCTATAACTACCCAGCTATACCACCTTGCGCATATAACTGAAGGACCCTGTGTCCCACCACATCCCTGTTCATCTCTGTTCACACTTGCTGGGGAGTGGAATTCATCAGATGTCCATCACAAATGGCTAATGAAACTCTGGCTCAGGGGGCTGGAGAGATGGTCCAGCAGTTAAGCACTTCCTGCACAAGTCTGAGGACCAAGATCCCACAGAAGTGCCAGGTGGGGTCGGTCAGCCAGAACGATGTGTGAAAATGCATGTTATGAGAAAACCCATCACTTTGTGTGCTTATTGCAAAAGGTGAAAGTCTGGGCTAATGTGATGGCTCAGCTGGAGAGATGCCTTACCGTTTAAGAGCACTGGCTACTCTTGCAGAGGACCTGGGTTTGAATCCCAGCCCCCACGAGGTGGCTCACAACCATCTGTAACTTCAGCTCTAGAGGATTCAATCTCTTTGACTACTGGTGCCAGGTACCCATATGGTGCACATTCATACATGCAGGCAAAACACTCGTATACATAAAATAATAAAAGCTTTTTTAGAGCAACAGAGTTCAGTTCCCAGAACCCAATTTGAACAGCTCCAGGTAACTCCAGCTCCAGGGATCTGGTATTTCAACACACACACACACACACACACACACACACACACACACACACACACGCACACACACGCACATACACATGTATACATAAATAAAAAATAGAAATAAAACCCTTAATAGAAGTAGACCAGGTGTAGCGATGCATACTTTAATCCCAGCCCTTGCGAAGCAGAGGCAAGTGGATCTCAGCCTGGTCTACACAGTTCTAGACCAGCCAAAGCTACATAGTGAGACCCTATCTCCAAACAAATCAAAAATAAAAACCAACCAGCCAAACAAATGAACGCCTTAAAAAGGAAGGACATGAAGAGTCTGTTTTAAAGTGTGGCTCCTTCATGTTGCCAGAGGAACTTGCCTTGTGTGTGTGCCATCATGGCATCATCTTTGAGGATAGCTCACGGGCTTAGCACAGCACTGGCTTCCCCGGGCCATTTCAAGGAGTAAATGCGGTAATAATCCCTGCAAAGCTGCTTGGAGGCCTCCTGGCACCAGATCATAGCTGCATCTGTCTTTGCAGTTATTATTGTTTATCAAGCGGCACTTCGGGCCTGGCATGCGGTAGAGAGTGAAGGCCGACCCCTGAGGAGCTGACAGTCTGCCCATGGAAACAGATATTAATCCCATCATCACGCTAATGGCCGTGTAATTATAAGCTGAGATAAGTGCTAAGGAAGATCACCAACCACTGTATCTCTGATGTTGTGCCTCACCAGCTCGGACGATCCCAGAGTGCTGTGTAACTAACAGCGGGGCTTAGCAGGCTGGAAGGGCCTCTGGTTGGGAGAACCGGTTCTGCCTGGTGGAATCCCCACATAGAGCGAATTCCCGAGCCAGGGGACGACATCCGGTGTCTTCTCACTCCTTACCTTATTCCCTGTAAAACAAGGTCTCCTACTGAACTGAAAACATACCATTTTGTCTAGACTGAATGACCAGCAAGCACCTCAAATTTGCCTCTTTCTCTCTGCTCCCCAACACTAGGGTTAGAGGTACCCGGAAGGGACTCTAGCCAACTCAAACTTGTGGCCCTGGCAGGCCTTGCCCTTCCCCCACTCCCTCCGACTGGCTAAAAACTGTTAGATCACACTCCTGAAGCTAGTCCTCAAGGTCTGTTCCCTTATTTGGTCTCTTCCTCCTCCTGAGGCTGTCTACCAAGGTCCAGCTATCAAAGTACTGAAGTCCAGCGATCAAAAGTCCCCGTTTGGCTCACCTAGTGAACATACCCAATTAAAATGAACATCTCATCCTAACACAAGGTTTCCTCTTGTACCTTTATAAACTGCTGTTTTCCTATGGGTCATGTCTGTCCCTTTTCTATCCAGAGGCGGTCCTTTGTCCCTCTGGTACAAATATCCCTGCTCCCCTTCTCTGGTTCTCTTGCCTTTGTCTCTGCCTCTCTGTCTCTGGCCTCTGTCTCTCTGGGGCAGAACTTCATCTTGGGGGGTTCTGAGCTGATATTTTTTCTTTCACACTCACAGCCATCTCCAGCTTTTAAATAGGTGCTGAGAATGGATAAGTCACAGCAAATGTTCTTCTGGAGCTATTCAAGATCCAGGTGACAGTACCCGCTTCATAGCACCAGGGACAGCATAGGTTTCTGTTCCTGTGGCCTTGGAGTAGGTGTGGCCTGTTGGAGTAGGTGTGGCTTGGTTGGAGAAAGTGTGTCACTAAAGGGTAGGCTTTGAGGTCTCAGTGTGTCTCAGTCTTTTTCCTGCTGCCTGTGGATCCAGATGTAGAACTCTCACCTCCTTTTCCAGCACCATGTCTGCCTGCATGCTGCCATACTTCCCCTCCGTGACAACGACAGATTAAACCTCTGAAACTAATCCAGCCCCAATGAAACGTTTTCACTTATAAGAGATGGTGTTGTCAAGTTGTCTCTTCACAGCAAGAAAACCCTAAATCTAAGACACCCCCAAAGACAAAGGACCCATAAGCTGTGGAGCACTGTGACCAAGCAGTAATTTGTAGAACAATAGTTGTCAACAATGCACCCTGGCATCCTGGTTTGCTCTTCTGTTGTTGTGATAAACATCATGACCAAAAGCAGCTTGGGAAGGAAAGAGTTTACTTCCACTTCTGAATCACAGTCCATCACTGAAGGAAGTTAGGACGGAAACTCAAGGCAGGCCCCTGGAACAGAATCACAGAGAATGCAGCTTACTGACTGGCTCACTGGTCCTGCTTCCTTCTTATGTAGCCCAGGAACTACCTGTGCAGGATGACATTGACCACAGTGGGCTGAACCCTCCGCATGCCAACCTACAATCAAGACATATCCTTGAAGCCATGGCCACGGGCCAATCTGATTAAGGCAGTTCTTCAGTGGTTGTACTCTCTTCCTCAGTGACACTAGGGTTGTGTCAAGTTGACAACAAAAACAAACTAAACAGCTTGGGGACTGGAGAGATGGCTCAGTGGTTAAGAGCACTAACTGCTCACCCAGATAACAGGGCTTTGTTCCCAGCACCCACATGGTGGCTCACAACCATCTGTAACTCCAGGTCCAGGAGATCCAATACCTTCTTCTAGCCTCCATGGTTACTGCATGCATATGCTGACAGACATACACACCTGCAAAATGCCATGCACATACAATAAGAACTTAAAACAGCTAACCAGCACACCCAGTGTTGACTTGTATTCTCTTAGGTGACTGTGACTGACAACAATGTGTCCCTGCATTAACTTGCATGACTATGATTGGTTAAAAACTCAGTGTTTCAAATTGCTTAGTACAGGTGCTTTGAAATGATAAAGGAGGGGCTGGAGCCTTGGCTCAGTGGTTTAGGGCACTTGTTGCTCTTGCAGAGGACTCCAGTTGGATTTCCAGCATCCACATAGTGGCTCACAACCATCCTTAACCTCAGTTCCTACCTCTTTCTCATGGTAGGAGGGCTGAGATTGCCAGTGCATACCACCACAAACACTTTTTCCATGGATTCCAGGGATGGAACTCAGGTCGTCACCCTGTGTGGCTAGCACTTTAATTACTGGGCCATTTTCCTGGCTCCTACCTTATTTTTGTTTGTTTGTTTCTTGTTTGTTTGTTTGTTTTATGAGACAGGGTTTCTCTGTGTAGCCCTGGCTGTTGTAGAACTTGCTCTGTAGACCAGGCTGGCCTTGAACTTATAGAGATCCACCTGCATCTGCCTCCCTAGTGCTGGGATTAAAGGTGTTGGCCACCACCTACCAGCATTGGCTCTCTTACCTCTACCTGGAACTTGCCAATTTGGCAAGGTAGGCTAGCCTGAGAGCCACCAGGGACCCATCTGTCCATGCCTTTCCAGCACTCTGTACCATGCCCTAACATTGCCTAGCATTGTTTTTATGTGGGATCTAGGGATTGAACTCGGGTCCTCCTCATGTTTGTATAGCAAATGCCTTACCCACTGAGCCATCTGAGGAAAGGCTCTTGCCTTGGCGTCTGTGTTCTCTGTTCCTCTGAGTTTGCAGGCAGGTGCTTTTGTGAGTATCCTATTCCTCTGTGTGTGAGGGTCACGGATGCCCTTGTTAGTGCTGGTGGGTCTGAATCTAAGGGCCTGTGAGATGTCTCTGTGACATGCAAGCTCATGCCTGGGCTTGGGCTTCTCCGTCAGGGGAATTTGAAAAGCAAAGTGTAGCATTTGGAAAGCAGAGGCCTTGATAAAGGAAAAAGGAGAAGCAGTGGAGGTCATGCTGAAGAAAAAGAGCCGCCCTGACCCCATGTAAGAGCACCTCTTCACTTCCTGGCTGTGTGATCTTGGAGAAGTTGTTGAATCTCTCTGCCTCAGATTTCTCCTCTGTGTGCAGTTATCCTTAAAGCTAGGTAATAGTATTATCTACTTTCTAAGGCTGTTGGCAGAGTTAGTAAGTAAAGTTTTTAATAGAAGCTTCTCATATGATATGCCCTTAATAAATATCATCTTTCCAGGCAGTGGTGGCTCACGCCTTTAATCCCAGCATTCGGGAGGCAAAGGCAGGCAGATCTTTATGAGTTCGAGGCCAGCCTGGTCTTTAGAGTGATTCAAGTACAGCCAGGGCTACACAGAGAAACCCTGTCTCAAAAAACAAGAACACAAATAAATAAATAAGTAAATAAATAACGATTACCTATTGATGGTGGTTGTAGTACACAGAGCCGCATAGTAGATAAAGTGGTGGCTATTTTCAAGTCATGGCTTCTCATTTAACCTTTCTCTCTTCACTTTGCCTGTTGAGGATTCTGACTTTGACCAAGAGTAGACAGAGGTTCAGGGCTTCAAAGGAGAGTAAGGGGCTGGAGCAGTAGCAGAGGGTTGCCTGGCAACAGAGGTGTGAGGGCATACAGTACCAATCCCCTGTATGGGGCTGGACCCAGAGAAGAGACAGGCAGGGGTGAGGGCTGCCCAGATCGCCAACTCCTGAGGATTCCCCATTCTTGCTCCCCAAAGCCTCCAAACACAGCTTCCACCAACCCTCCTTCTCTTTCCTTCCCCTGCCTTCTCCCCCCTCCCCTAACTTATTCTAGAAATACATACACCACACACACGTGTTTTGCTGTTCTCCTGAGGTTTTTAAATTTTCATAGTTATTGATTTAATTGTTTTCATTTGTCTTGCGTTTGGGGGCGGTGCATAGGTACTGTGACAAGTATATGCGGTCAGAGGACAACTTATGGGAGTCAGCTCTTTCCCACCACCAGCTATGTTTTGGGGGTTGTACTCAGGCCATTGGGGTTGGTAGCAAGTGTCTCTGCCCACTGAACAACCCCACTGGCCCAGTTAGTTGTTTCTGAGTCTCATGTAGTCTAGGCTGGCTGAGGATGTCGGCCTCCAGAATGCTGGGATTAGAGGCTTCCACACCATACAAATCTATGTGGAGCTAAGAATTGAACCCAGAACTTTGTGCATGCTAGGCAAACGTTCCACTAACTGAGCTACCTCGAAGACTTTTTCTGAAAATACAGATTGAAGTGGACATCTTGGAGCTTCATGTGAAGTCTGGTTATTCGCTTTGGAGAGGCTCCCTGCCTCTGCCGCATGGTTACCAGACCGCCACAGAGAAAGAAGATGGATTTAGAGTGGTCGCATAGAAAAGATTCAGGATTGGGGCTGAGTGCAGTGGACCACGTCTTTAATCCCAGCATGTGGGAGGCAGAGGCCAGCCTGCTCTACAGAGTGAGTGCCAGGACAGGCAGGGCTCCACAGGAAAACCTTGTCTCAGAAAAGCAACCATGAAAAGATTCGGAGCCAGGTCCAGGGGACACCAAGAGGGCCGAGGCCCACCTGGACTCTCCTCTTGCCTTCTCAAAGTTGCACAGTTTCCTTTGTGTGTACAGGTGTGTAGGAGGAAAGGACCAGCAGAGTCTGACAATATCAGCTCCAGAAATGATTCATCGTTACTCATTTCATGTGCAGGAGAAAACAAGAGGCGCTGAAATGTGAGGTGTGAGAAGCCACAGGATGTGGGGACAGAGGAAGGTGTTGGTCTCTCTCATCAGTGTTTTAAAAATTATAATTACTAAATTCTGGGGTTGGAGGGGGAGCTCAGTGGTTAAGAGCACTGGCTGCGCATCCAGAAGGTCAGTGTTCCATTCCCAGGACTTACATAGGGGCTCACAACCAGCTGTAACTCCAGTTTCAGGTTACCCAACGCCCTCTCCTGGACTCTATGGGCACTGCATGCAGACATACATGGTGCACAGAATATACAAAGGCAAACATCCCCATATGTAAAAATATATATGTACAAAATTATCATTACACTTTGTGTGTGTGTGTGTGTGTGTGTGTGTGTGTGTGTGTGTGTGTGTGTGCTGTATTCAGGATCTAAGGAGGTAGCTAAGTGGGTAATGCACTCCCTGTGTGAGCATGGGCACTGGAGTTTAAATGCCCAGCAGCAAGGAACCATAGGAAGTTCGTGGTGTAGCCTGTAATTCTAGTGCTGGCAAGGCAGAGACAGGTGGCTTCTGGAGCAAGCTGGCCATTGGACTAGCTCATACCAGTGAGCTCTGGTTTAATTGAGAGAAATAGTAGGAACTTGCAACGTTGATCTTAAGCCTCCAGAAGCACAAAAACATGCACACATACATTCTCTCTCTCTCTCTCTCTCAAACACACACACACACACACACACACACACACACACACACACACACACACACAAAGAGAAGGGGGGAGGGAGAGGAAATTTTTAAAAGTTTGGTTTTTTAATGAATTTGATGTACAGTGTACAGTTTTCTTTTTCTTCCTTTTTTGGGGGGTGGGTGGGTAGGAGTGGAGGTGTGAGACAGGTTTTCTCTGTGTAGCCTTGGCTGTTCTGGACCTTGCTCTGTAGACCAGGCTGGCCTCGCACTCACAAATGCTGTCATTAAAGGTGTGCACCGCCACCGCCCTACATGCTGCACAATTTTCAATGTTTGTAAATACCCATAACTTCTCCACTCCGTTTGTTTTTTATTTGTTTGTTTGTTTGTTTTAGACACAACCTCACATCTTCCAGGCTGGCCTCAAGCACCCAAATGCAGCTATGCTCTTGATCCTCCTGCACCATCTCCCAAGTGACAGAGTTACACGCAAGTTCCACCATGTCTGGTATATGCAATGCTGAGGATTGGATCCAGGGCACTGTGTATGCTAGGCAAGCACTCCACTTACTGAACCACATCCCCAGCCACATAGGCCACATTTTGTCCAACTACTCATCTATATACAGACAGCTGGGTTGTTTCAACCTCTTGGTTATTGTACATAATTTTGCTACAAACATGGATGCATAAATATTTGTTTGAAGACTGACAAGATGTCTCAGAGGATTAAGGCACATACTGTCAAGCCCAATGACCCGAGTTCGGTTCTAGGGATCCACTTAGTGTTAGGAGAGATCAGATTCCTACAAGTTGTTCTCTGACCTCCATCCACACAGATGCTATGGCAAGAGCACACCCACATGAATGCACACACCAGTAAATGCAATTAAAAATTAAGATATCCGTTTGAATCCTGATGTCGATTATTTTGGGTCCTCACTCAGACTTTGAATTGCTGAATCATGTGGTGGGTCTATTTTGGGCTAGAATTCAAAGTAGAAGCTTCTACTGAGTCAGTCAATGACTCACTGAGCCATCTCTCCAGTCCCCAGTGTGGTTGAGCACCTGTTCAGCAAGTGTGAGCTCAGCCTTGGAATCACCCCAGCCCAGCGCCCCACCGAGTGAAGAAGCTTCTAGATGGTTCCAGATAATTCCAGCCCCTGAGGCTCCAGACACTGGCAAGCAGGCTTCCGCTGTGTGATCTGTCCAAATCCCTGCCCACGGAATCTGAATTAATATAAAGGATAGATGTTGGGGAGAGGGCGATTGTGTGTAAGTCCATAAATGACTAGAAGAGTTTCTGCATCAAAAAGAAATTAACTGTAGAAGCGGGGAAATGGTTGGTACCATTACTACACTCTGGAAGCCCCTGCTGTAGGTCTGGGTCGTCGCTGCCTATCCTGCCACTAGGTGGCGACGGTGATCGTTTCCAGAAAAAAAAAAAAAAAAAAAAAAAAAAGCAGCCATTGCTCTCTGAGCCAACCCCGCTGCAAGGGTTCCTAAAAGCTAGTACCGGAAAAGCACAATCATTATCCCCTTAGAGAAATGCAGCTCCACTTTGCATCCCTCCACTCCAATACTCACTCTCTGAACCCCAAGCCTTGTTCCCAAGCACAGAAGGGCCAGGAAACATGGCGGCCCTTTGTCCTGCCCCAACTCTGGGTCTGCAGCCTGCCTGGGGAGGAGAAGCGTGAGGCTCCTGCTCTACTCTTTTCTGCTCCTGCGTTCTGTGGGACAGACTGTCTTGTCGTATCCTCTGGGAAATGACATGTAGCCACACAGGGAGACCCTCAACTCATTGTCTCAAAATTTAAAAGTTCTTAAAAGCATGGTGCCTCACGCTTTTAATCCAGCGCTCAGGAGGCTGAGGCAGGTGGATCTCTGAGTTCGAGGCCAGCCTGGTCTACAGAGTGAGTTCCAGGACAGTCAGGGCTACACAGAGAAACCTTGTCTCAAAAATTAATTAAGTAAGTAAGTAATTACATTTTTAAAAAATTGAAAACTGGGTGTGGCACTGCACACCTGTAATCCCAGAACGTGGGAGGTGGAGGCAGGAGGATCAGAAATTCAAGGTCAGGCCAGCAAGATGGCTTAGCTGGCAAAGGCACCTGCCATCATCCTCTCTGTTTTGGGCCCACAATATTAAATTGACATTTTTTAAAGCCTTACTGATTTTTTAAAAATCATCTTAAAATCATTTCTTCGTCTTTCTTTCCATATTTCTTCCCCCCTCCTTCCCTTTCTTTCTTTGCACAGAATTTCTGGTGGCCCAGGTTAGCCTTAATTACCTCCAACTTTTTATTTTTAATTTGTATTAGATTGTATTTGTCGGGGGAGGGGCAGAGGGCAGGTGCCATTGTACTTGTGTGTGATTTGCAGGAATCCGGTCTCTTCTGCCACCGCGAGGGTCATGGAGGTCTAACTGGCCGAGCCATCCTGCTTGCCCAACCTGGAACTTATGGTCCTCCCACATCAACTTCTCAAGCACTGGGATCAGAAATATGTACTGCCACACCTTACTTTTCTTTCTTTCTATAATGTGTCTACCATCTATCCATCTATCCATCTATCTATTTATCCATCTATCTATCCATCTATTTATCCATCTATCTATCTACCTATCTATCTACCTACCCATCTATCATCTATCTATCTATTTATCTATCTACCTATCCATCTATCACCTATCCATCTATCACCTATCTATCTATCTATCACCTATCTATCATCTATCTATCTATCACCTATCTATCTATCCATCTATCACCTATCTATCTATCTATCTATCATCTATCCATCTATCTATCTATCTATCTACCTATCCATCTATCTATCTATCATCTATCACCTATCTATCTATCTATCTATCTATCTATCTATCTATCTATATCTACCTACCTATCCATCTATCACCTATCACTTATCTATCTATCTATCTATCTATCATCTATCTATCTAATTTTGAGAGATTGAGTCAAGTTCTTCCTATGTAGCTCTGGCCTGGAATTCACTATGTAGACCAGGCTGGCCCCATGCAATCCTCCTTCCTCTGCCCCCGAGTGGTGGGATAACAGGTGTGCACTCCACATTCAGCTTTAATCCATTAGTTTTTAATTGACAAATAAATCTGTATGTATTTATGGTGCATAACATGACGTTCTGAAATACTTGACATTTTGGGGAATGACTAAATCAAGCTGATAAATGTGGAAAACCTCACCTCTTCATCATTTTCTTGTGGGGAGAACACTTCAGATCTACTCTTCTCCATTTTTGAGAGTCCAATGCACTGCTGTCCATGTTGCCAACGTCAGGCTCTTAAAAGCTGTTCCCCACTGGGCTTTCCTCCATGTGAGTCATTTGAC
>NC_050443.1:478538-526038 GCF_903995425.1 Onychomys torridus
AATACAATCTAGGCAATCTCTCAATTGAGATGCCCTTTTCAGATGATTCTGGGCTGTGTCAAGTGGACAGTTATAATTAACTGGGACAGATAGAAAGGGTATTTCTGTGAGGAACCATCTTGATTGTCAGCTGATGTAGGATAACAGCCCAGCCTAGTGTGGGTGGCACCACTCCTAGGCAAGGTGAGCTTGTGCTGTATAAGAAAGCCAGCTAAGTAAAAGCTGGTCTGCCAGTGAGCTGGCAAGCAGTATCCTCCATGGTTTCTGCTGTATTTCTTTGGCTATGATGTGAGTTCCTTAGTTGGGTGATAGCAAGCAGGCCTGCTTTCAGGTTCTTGCCTTGAAAAAAATTTTTTGATTTCCTTTGGTGATGGATTATGAGCTAGAAGTGTAAGCCAAATAAATCCCGCCTTTCTCCAAGTTGCCAGTGTTTTTTGTCACAGCAGCAGAAAGGGAAGTAGAACACTGCTGTTACTTTGAGGCAGGGTCTCTCCTTTACCTCAGGGCTTGCTTTCTCAGCATGCTGGAAGCCAGCAACACCAGTGACTATATATATATATCCCTAGCAGGCCTTCCTCTAACTAAAATGTCCTCCTCTTGCCCCCTGATTCCACATATGAGGGAAAACACATGAGACTTGCCTGTCTTATTTCATTGAACATGGTGATCCTCAGTTCATCCATTTTCCTAAAAGTGGTAGGTAGGTTTCCCTTTTTTCTTTTGCGACTGAATAAAGCTTTCTCATGTGTATGTGCCAGATTTTCTTTATCCACTCACCTGTTGTTGATGGACAGCTGGACTGATTCCATGCTCTGGCCATTGAGACAAGTATTACAATAAACACGGGTGTGCAAGGACCTTTCTTTTTCTTTTTGTTTTAGTCAGAATGACAGACTGGGCTGGGCAAGGAAGCTCAGTCAGTAACAAGCATGAGGGGCTGACTTTTTTTTTTTTTTTAAGGTGGGAATCTTTAAAAAAACTTAAAAGTCATTTATTATTATATGTAAGAGTCTTTTACCCACATGCATTTTTTTTTTTTTTTTTTTTTTGAGACAGGATTTCTCTGTGTAACAGCCTTAGCTGTTCTGGAACTAGCTCTATAGGCCAGCCTGGCTTCGAACTCACAGAGATCCACCTACCTCTGCCTCCGGAGTGCTGGGATTAAAGGAGTGCACCACCACTGTCCTGCAATCTACATGCATTTAGTGCATAGGTTAGAAATGGATACTGAGTATCCTGCCACTGAAGTTACCGATGGTTGTGAACCACCATGTGGAGGTGCTGGGAATTGAACTTGGGTCTTCTGCAAGAGCAACAAGTACTCTTCACCACTGAGCCATCTCTCCAGCCCCAGGACCTGATTCTTTCCCCTGAACTCAGGAACAAAACAAAACAATACAAAATTAGACATGACGGTACATGCTCCTAGTCCCGGGGCTGCAGAAGTGGAGCTAGGAAGAGGTCTCAGGCTTGATGGCCAGCCAGCTTAGCCTAATCACCAAGTTCCAGACCAGGTGAGAGACCCTGTCTCAAAAAACAAGGTTGGGGACTTCCGAGGAACAACACCCAGGGCTGCCTTCTATCCTCTACATGCGTGTGTACCCACCCACCCACATACACACACAGAAAGAGAGAGAGAGAGAGAGGAGAGGAGGGAGCGAGAGAGAATGATAGACTGAGGGAGCTTCAGAGAGCAGAGGGATGCTGAGTTTGGAAGCAATTAGAACCAAGAAAATGAAGCCGAAGGCATCGCCACTCACCCCCGGTTCCTGGATGTTTTGAATCATCTTTCGTATTTCTTGTTAAAGACCAGCTTCCTCCACATGGCAGGGACAGATGGTCCCGAGGGCTCCCAAGTTTTAAAGAGCGTGACTGTGTGCAAGAGAGGAGCTGCGGATGCTCCTCCCCCACCTTCTGCTCCTGATGAGACTTGGCCACTTTGGGGCGAGAAGAGAGGGATGGAAGAGGCTCTGTTAAGAGCCATATTCCTGAAACTTCTGCATGGGCCATCTGTGTGGGTGCAAGCTGGAGTCACCTGGGAAGGGTAAACCTCGGTAGAGGAGCTGCTTCCATGAGAGTGGCCTGTGAGCACATCTGTGAGGCATTTCCTTGACTGATGGTAGATGTGGTTTGGTACCACCCCTGGATAGGTGGTCCTGGGTTCTATAAGAAAGCGTGCTGAGCAAGCCAGGAGAAGCAAACCAGTAAGTAGCACTCCTCTGCGGTCTCTGCTTCAGCTTCTGCCTCCAGGTTCCTGCTTGCAATCCTGGCCTGACTTCCCTCAGTGACAGACTGTGACATGTAAGACGGAAATATATACCCTTCACCCAAGTTGGTTTTGGTCATGATGTTTTATCACAGCAAATGCAATTCACAACATGAGGGTGTTAAGAGATGGGTTCTCTGGGAGGCAATGGGATCAGCACCCTTAGAAGAGACCCCAGAGTTTGGCCACCCCTTTCACCATGTGCGAGCATACAGGTGTGAAGCCAGGTGTGGCAGCTCTTGTCTGTAGTCCCAGCTCTGGGGAAGGTGAAGCAAGAGGACTGCCATGATTTCCAGGCCAGACTGAGCTGTGGAGTCAGCCCTTGTGTCCATGTGTGTCTCTCTGTGTGTGTGGATCTGTGTGTGGATATGTGCATGAGTGTAGGTGCATGTGGAGGCCAGCAGAGGGCATCAGAACCCTGGAGCTGGAAGCTGGAGTAACAGGCAGTTGTGAGTCATCAGGTGTGGGTGCTGGAGCCCAAGTTCCAGTCTCCTGTCTGCAAGAGCAACAAGTGCTCTCAACCGCGGAGCCATCTCTTTAGTCCCATTGGTTGGCTGACATTTTTTGAAGTCCTCTTTTATTTGTGTGTGTGTGTGTGTGTGTGTGTGTGTGTGTGTGTGTGTGTGTATGCACATGTAAAGGTCAGAGAATAACTAGTGGAAGCCAGTTGTCTCCTTTCACCATGTGGGTCTTGATATAACTCAACTCAATAGGCTTGTTGGCAAGCACTTTTACCTGATAAGGTGTCCCATAGGCCCTGCCCCACCCCTCCCTTAAAAAAGCAGCAACACAAACTGAGCAGTGGTGGTGCACACCTTTAATCCCAGCACTCGGGAGGCAGAGGTAGGTGGATCTCTAAGTTTGAGGCCAGCCTGGTCTATAGTGTGAGTTCCAGGACAGCCAGGGCTACACCAGTCTGTAGCCTGTCTACAGAGTCCTTGTCTTGGAAAAAAAAAAAAAAAAAGCAACACAAAGAAGCCATTTAGCCATTTATGATGCAATTGGGCCCTCAGCAGACAACAGATCCGTCATACCTCCATCTCACACTTCAGCCTCCAGAATGTGAACATTGGTTATTTATAAGTCTTGCAGTCTATGGCGTTTTGTTATAGCAGTCTGGATGAAAGGAAACATTGCCCTAGACCTTAATCAGGAATAGAAGTGGAGGGAGCAGTGCTAGTCTAGGGCATATAGCCTTCATAGTCAGACTTAGAGATCATGACCTTTGTGTTTGGGAATACAGGCTGAAAGACGTGTGTATGTCATCTCTGTTGGGTATACCAGCATGGCATATCCCATGTCTTCAGGTTTGTATGACTCTGCATAAGTTTTGGTAAGTGGTTCTGACATGCTGGTGGCTTCCTATAAGAATGTAGGCTTGCTGAGCAGTGGTGGTACACAACCTTTAATCCCAGCCCTCGGGAGGCAGAGCCAGATGGATTTCTGTAAGTTCGAGGCCAGCCTGGTCTACAGAGCGAGATTCTGACAGGCACCAAAACTACACAGAGAAACCCTGTCTCAGGGGGTGGGGTAGGGGGGAGTAGGCTTGCCTGTGAGTGACTGGGTGTAGCTGTCCCTGTGGGTCTCTGCATAGGACGGAGTGTTCATTTGGCTTCCATCACTGCATTAAGAGTGGTAATGATTCAGGCTGTAAAGGAGAAACCATGAACAAATCCAAGTTGCTGAGCATGCTCAGGCTCTTTCCACAGGATTGTGGGATTTAGCCCTCCCACAGGGCATACTGCAACCACTACATGATGGATGGTTCCAGAGTCCCAGTTCGTCAAAGATGAGAAGGTCCTCAGAAACCATCCCATCCTGGGGTTTAAAAAAAAAAAAAAAGTCTTCCTTGACACCCTAGAACACATAGTTCTGTCCCCCCCCCCCCCCCCCCCCGTCTTATCTCAGGTAATTCTCTCAGATTCACACAATGCCTTTGTCTAGAACAAGAGTTGGCAAACTATGGTCCTCAATTTGTTTTTGTAAAGTTTTATTTGAATATAACCAGCCATGCTTATTTATGTATCAGTTATGGGTGCTGAACTCCTATAACCATAAGCTAAAATCACTACTGCTTGCTCCTTTTCAGAAACAAAACAAAACAAAACAAAACAAAAAAATTTATATCTTCTGAGGCTCCAGGATCTGAGATTTAGATCTGAAGGCTTCATGACTTTGGAAATATAAATACTTTTGGTTGTGAGAACTTTGGGTCTTTTGTTCACCACTGTGGAGATGAAAAGATGACTGTCTCACATCCCTTCCACCTTTCCTCTGGGTGTTCACAGGCCTCTGATCCCACTGTGGTTCTGCTTCTTCCTTGGGATCATTGGTGCATTGGTCCATGAAGGTGGAGGGAGCCGGAAGTGGGGAACAAAGTTCTGCGACAGCTGTGGGTACGACAGAGAAAGCCCTGGGGATAATCTGCTCAACTGGATTCCAGAATATAGGGAATACATGGGATTGGGGAGCCTGAGGGCAAACCCTAACTTGCATTAACTGGCATGCTCCTATCATCAGGCTTGGCATGCGGCGCAGGGTCGTACAGCAAAGCTGCCAGCAGGAGTCTCAGTTACCAGATGTGCAGCAGGGAAAGACTTCCAGCAGGAAACTGTGCCAAGGGTCACGCTAGAGAAAAACCAGGCATCCAGGCTTAGAGACAGCTTTCAGCTAAGGTCGATCTCCAGGCCCAGGGACATTCTCCAGATAAGGGCCGGTAGAGAGCAGGAAGTTCCGCGGGAGGCACGGGGTGGGGGTCAGGTGCAGTAGGTGAGGGGTGGGAGGAGGGTTGTTTTTTTTTTTTAAAGCTGCTAAGCCATGATAGACTGAACCTCTACCCAGGCAGCAAGGCCTCCCAACATGCTACTTTGATGTTTCTGGAAAGGTAGACACGGAGACAGGATGTCTGTTACTATTCTTGATGTGGGCTTGTCCTAGTCATAGATAGGATTTGGAGGGTGTCTTCTTTATGGATTAGTTTCATTACTGTAATTAAATAACAAAAAATTGTCCTTATAACTATTGCTTGTCTTGAATTATAGGTTGAAAAAAAAAGCAGGCAATACATGCTTGATTTTATGCTTTATTTAAAATTATTGTTATGTATATGCATGTGTGTCTTTGTGTGGGTGTGGGCACATGGATTCAGTTGCCCAAAGAGGCTGGAAGAGGGCATCGTATCAGCTGGACCTGGACTCAGCCAACATAAGTGGGGGAACCTCTGCGACTGGTCTAGTCTCCCTGCTTTTGTAAGACAGGGCCTTGTGTCACAGGCTGGCTTGGAACTCACTGAGAAGCCAAGGATGGACTTAAACTTCCGGATCCTTCTTCCTCCAACTCCTGAGTGCTGGGATTTCAGGTCTGTTTATGTACTGGACATGGAACCCAGGACTTTGGGTATACTAGGGAAGCACTGTACTAACTCAGTTCAAATATTTGATTTTTTAAAACCCCCATATTCAACACTTCTCTGAGTTAGTTTTCTAGCCTCTTCTGAAGGGAGTCTATAATTTTTCCCCCTAACAGATCCAGTAAATAAGATCCCCCAACCCTCCCCTTTCTCCTTGGCTAAATGTCTGTGAGTCTGTAAGGCTGGAATTGTCATTATCAGTCGGAGACTCATAGGAACAGCTGCTCTGAATAATAATAACACAGAAATAGAAATGGAGATGAGCGGGGAAGGAAGGGAAGCTGGAGTGCTTTTCATTATGTGGATGCAGGCATCTGAGGATGTCTCTACAGCTCTGGGTTCTCTTCAGTTTGCTTACATAACCAACCTCCCTCCCTCCCTCCCTTCCTTCCTTCCTCCCTCCCTCCCTCCCTCCCTCCGTCCTTCCGTCCCTCCGTCCCTCCCTCCCTCCCTCTCTCCTTCCTTTTCTTCCTTTCTCTCTAGGGTTCACTTGGACTTTCCCCCTTGTTACTTCCATCCAAGAGGCTAAACTAAGCTCACTGTCAAAGAGGGTTTACATAAAACATACACTAACACATGGAAACATTAGGCCCCCTACCCAGACCCAAATTTGAATCTATAGTTTAGATTAAAGCAATTCAAGGCAGGCGTGGTGGCGCACGACTTTAATCCCAACACTCGGGAGGCAGAGGCAGGGGGATCTATGAGTTTGAGGCCAGCCTGGTCTATGGAGAGAGTTCTAGAATGGTCAGAGCTACACAGAGTAGCCCTTTGTCTTGAAAACAACAACAAAAACCAATTTCAAATGGGTCCACGAGATGGCTCAGTGGGTAAAGGTGCTTGCTGACAAGTCTGACTATTGCGTTTGATCCTTGGGATCCACACGGTGGAAGAAGATGAAAAACTCCCACAGTTACCCTCCAGTCCCCACAGGTGTGTTCCTGCTCACACACATGAAAGTGTAATAGTAAAAACTGTAAAAGCACCTTAGGACGTTTCAATTGTGCCAAGTATCGCAAGGGTAAAAAACCAAAACACCAAAAACCACCATGATTTTTATGTATTTATGCATGTATTTAATAACATAACTATTACCATATATTGACTATCAATAGATGCTTATTTAATAAAAATATGGAAAAACACACAGTAATAAATCTAGGCACAATGGCACAGCCTCTAATACTACTAGCACATGGGAGATGGAGGGAGGAGGATCAAGAGTTCAAGGGTATCCTCAGCTTACTTTGAGGCTAGCCTGGGCTACCTGAGACCCTGTCTCAAACGAACAAGCAAACAAACAAAAAAGCATGGGAGAAATATAGACTACTTTACATAGTGTTTGCCTCTGGGTGTCTGGGAGAGAGGGGAAAATAACTAAGGGTACATATTGATGGGGCTGTATCTCAGCGGGAGAGTGCTTGCCTAACGTGTGTCAAGCCCTGAGTTTAAGTCTTAATGCTACAAAACAGAAAATTTAAAACCAAGAATGGGAGAAGGAGGAGGAGGAGGAGGAGGAGGAGGAGGAGGAGGAGGAGGAGGAGGAGGGGAAGAAGAAGAGGAAGAAGAAGAAGAAGAAGAAGAAGAAGAAGAAGAAGAAGAAGAAGAAGAAGAAGAAGAAGAAGAAATCACAGTCTAGACAATATCAGGCTATGTGTTTCCATTTATATTTTTTATTATGATTGAATTATTGTGAAATTAAAAATTTTAAAGATGCCTTTAATCACAGTATTTGGCAGGCAGAGGAAAGTGGATCTCTGTGAGTTCAAGGCCAGCCTACTCCACATAGCAAATTCCAGGCCAGCCAGGACTATATAGTAAGAACCTGTTTCAACAAACAAACAATGACAAAGATTAAAAACAAAAACAAAAAAAAACCAAAACCAAACACCAAAAATCATAAAGAGAAAGTTATCCAAAAGCTGCTCCTGCGCTAAGGATATTTATATAGATAATCCAAATGTTCACACTTCATTCCTTCCTATATTAAAAACAATGCCTTGCAAACCAGAGTGACAGAACTTTGGAAGCAGAGCATGTGCATGTGTGTATGTGTCTCTGTGTGTCTCTCTGTGTGTGTTTGTGTCTAGTGTACCTATGTGTGTGTGTATCTGTGCTTCTGTGTCTGTGTGGTCTGTCTGTGTGCATCTCTGTGTGTTTCTCTGTGTATGTGTGTTGGGATATGTTGTCCGTACGCAGCTCAGGTTGACCTCAAATTCAGTCTTCTGTTTCGGCCTCCTGTGTGTTGGATTCCAGGTGTCACTCACCCCAGCCGGCTTCATGTTCATATTTACACACGTAGTCATTCAGTGTCACTGAAACGAAGTCCATGTTAGAGAAACCTTACAATGATGAATTAAATAATCAGATTGTGGTCTCTAACTGACAGCATACCCAAAATAAACTCAGGGGTAGCTTCCACATCTAATACCACCTACCCTTCCTCTAACTGTGAGGCTGGAAAGGCTCCAAATGTCCAGATTTCAGCTGAAATCAGGGTACATTTTGTTTGCTTGTTTTTGGAGACAGGGTTTGTGTAGCCTTGGCTGTCCTTGAACTCAGAGTGATCCACTTGCCTCTTTTCTCAAGTGCTGGGATTAAAGGCATGAGCCACCACTGCCCAGCTCCAGGGTACATTATATATATATATATGTGTGTGTGTGTGTGTGTGTGTGTGTGTGTGTGTGTGTGTGTATAAAATATTTGTCTCTATATGTTAAATATATATTATCTTGTTTTATATGTGTGTGTCTGAGTGTACATATTCAGGAGCCCATGCATTCTCTGGAACTGAAGTTACAGGCAGCTGCCAGCCATCATGTAGATGCTGGGAATGGAATCCCAGTCCTCTGTAAGAGGAAGAAGTGTAAGCATTATCTCCAGCCCCCAGGGTGCATTTTTCAGGGATCTGTTTCTTGGCGTCAGGCCAGGCTGGGAGGAATGAACCCCTGGAAGAAACTGGAACCTAGGACTGAACTGTTGATATGGGGAGAATTTTCCTGTAGGCAAATTTCCAGGAGAACTGTAGCTGGGTCATTTGGTTGATCTGTTTTTAGTACTTCCGAGAAACCTCCAGACTGTATTACTTCCTGCCAGCAATTCCACTAGTGACTACACTAGTTCACACTCCCACCAACAGTATATAACAGGGCTCATCCCTTTGTCTACTTAAAAAAAAATCTCAGATTTTCTGATATCTTATCACTTACCTATAGCCTCCTCCTGCCTTGGGAAATTAGAATGACTGGTTTTGAGAGAGAAGGAATGGAGGGGAGGGGGAGACGGGTGAGAATATAAATGGAACATGCAGGTATAGGATATGAAGACTCGAGGGAGAGGGAGGTGAGGCAGAAACAGGTTGGGGAGTGGTAGAGCTGAGCATAGCAATTGGTGACATTCAAATGGAGTCTCAGAAGAATGAAGTGGGAAGGAAGTGGGGTGAGAGGCTTGCCAAGGACTGTGCATTCATCTACCTCTTGGGGGGCTCTTCATGTGATGAACCTATAAAACACACCAGGAAGAAGAATTTACATATATATGTAAATGTGTGTGTGTGTGTGTGTGTGTGCGTGTATGACAGGGTGTCACTATGTAGCTTTGGCTGACCTGGAACTGATTGTGTAGACCAGGCTGGTCTTGAACTCACAGAACTCCACCTGCCTCTGCCTCCTGAGTGTTGGGATTAAAAGCGTGCCCACATCTTACTAGATTTTTCCTCTTGTCTCTCCCTCCCAAGCATGGATGACTTACCTTGCTGAGTGCATCTGTAGATAAAGTAGATGGAGACAAAGAGGAGAGAGATGCAGAGGCAGCTGAAGGTGGTGAGGAAGATGAGTTTACTGTTTGATGGTCTGGGGGAATCTCTTCCACCTCCTACCACTCCATCTGTACGGTGGAGACAGAAATGGCAGCCGTATCATGAGATGATCCTGAGAGCACATTCTGGTCTAGATGAAGAGGTTCAGACAGAGCCATACACATGGGAAGTTCCACGTGAGCATCTCACTCACAGCTGTAAATTGGATCATTTATTGAGAACTGAGTCACGGAATCAGTTTGCTTCCCCAAACAGTTTAGCACAACGGTTAAGAGGCTCCAGACACACTAGGTGTGGTGGCACACTCTTAGAATCCCAGCATTCCAGTCAGAGACGAGAGTTCAAGCCCACTCTTGGCGATATAGTAAGTTCCAGGCTAGCCTCAAGTGTGTAGTGAAATCTTGCCTGAAAATAAAAACAAAACAAAAACCAGGAGCCAGAAAGCCCAGTCACCAGACTAGTGGCACTGTCTTCGGGAGCTGTGGGACCTTTTGGACAAGGGGTCTAGCCAGTTAGAAGGTTATAACCCAGTCCTACTTCTTTCTTTTTAAAAAGAGTTTATTTACTTTTATTTCATTTGCATTGGCGTTTTGCCTGCATGTATGTCTGTGTGAGGGCGCCAGATCTTGGAGTTAGAGACAGTTGTGAGCTGCCATGTGGGCGCTGGGAATTGAACCCGAGTCCTCTGGAAGAGTAGTCAGTGCTCTTAACTGCTGAGCCATCTCTCCAGCCCCAAGTACTATTTCTTTCTGACCCAACTTCTCTGCTTTCTGGTCCATCATGATATGAAAAACCCTGGTTCCCTGCTAGATATTTTGGCATTCTTTTTTTTTTTTTTTTTTTTTTTTTTTGAGACAGGGTCTCATCATGTACCCCTGGCTGACCTGGTGATGATTAAAGGCAGGCGTCACCACATTTTGAGTACTCAAGTTGGTAATATTCTCTCTCTCTCTCTCTCTCTCTCTCTCTCTTCCTCTATCCTTCTCCCTCTCACTGTTTATTACTTAATAAACTCACTTATTCAAAACAGAAAATATAGCTATCATAGCTCACTCCCCAGAATGCACTGAATAAAAAGATGGGAAGTTTTCATCTATGATGTGATCCATTTGTAGGACTCTGTTGTACAGTGTGGGTGTTGAGGGATGTATTCAATTTGTAATAATCATTACACAATGTGCATCTTGAGTACAATCTTTGTCAATTAAGTGATTCTTTTAAATAAAAGAGAAAGCATTCCACTATCTAAAACACAGTTGTCTTAGTTAGGGTTTTTATTACTGTGAAGAGACACTATGACCACAGCAATTCTTTTTATCTTTTTGAAATTTTCTTATTCATTTTACATACCAACCACAGATCCCCCACGCATCCTTTCTCCTGCTCTCCCCAGCCTCCCCTCCACCCGGACCCACCCCCAACCCCCTCCAAAAGGGTAAGGCCTCCTGTGGGGGGTCAGCAGAGCCTGGTATACTCAGTTGAGGCAGGATCAAGCCACTCCCCACTGCATCAAGGGTGAGCAAGGCATCTCACCATAGGTGATGGGCTCCAGAAAGCCAGCTCATGCACCAGGGATAGATCTTGATCCCACTGCCAGGGGCCCCTCAAAGAAAACAAGCCACACAACTGTCTCCCATATAGGCCTAGTCCAGTCCCATGCAGGTTCCACAGCTTTTGGTCTAAAGTTCATGAGTTCCCGCTAGCTTGGTTCAGTTGTCTCTGTAGATTTCACTATCATGATCTTGACCCTCCTTGCTCAGATAATCCCTATTCCTTCTCTTTGACTGGATTCCCAGAGCTCCGCCTGGTGCTTGGCTGTGGATCTCTGCATCTGCCTCCATCAGTTACTGAATGAAGGCTCTATGATGACAGTTAGGATATTCACCAATCTAATTTCTGGAGTAAGCCAGTTCAGGCCCCCTCTCCCCTATTGCTAGTGATCTAAAGACCACAGCAACTCTTATAAAGGAAAACATTTAATTGAGGAGGCTCACAGTTTCAGAGGTTCAGTCCATATCATTGTGAAGGGGAGAATGGCTGTGTGTGGGCACACATGGTGCTGGAGCTGAGAGCACCATGTTGCAGGCCACAGGAAGTCGATTGACTGTCACACCGAGGGAAGCTTGAGCAAAAGAGACCTCAAAGCCCATGCCCACTGTGACACACTTCCTCAACGAAGGCCACACCTCCTACTAGTGCCTTTTGGGGGCCACTTTATTTCAAACCACCACACACAGTAACTAATATCATCTTTCGTCCTCCAAACCCACTTTCCAAACTCCTGAAACCCTTACAACATCTAAATCAATCACTTCGTTCTCCCGTTCCAGTCCTGCCAGTGGAGTCTTGTTCTGGTTGACAGAATCCATGATCAGCTTAAACACCTGTGATGCTTAGTTTTAATTGACAATTTGACACAAACCAGAATCACCTGGGAAGAGAGCATTGAGGACCTGTCTAGATCATGTTGGCCTGTGGGCGTGGGGTGGGAGATGGGCTTGATTATGTTTACAGGTATGGGACGACCCGGCCTCAAGTGGGGATGCCATTTGTTATGTTTGGGTTCTGAACTGTGTAAGGGTAGAGAAGAAGAGCTGAGCTGTAGGCTTGGGTGTATTCTTTCCCTCTCTGCTCTTGACTGTAGAGCTGTGAGTTCTTGGCTGTGGACGCAACTAGCGGCCTCAAGTCCCTGCCTTGATTTCCTTCAAGGATGGGCTGAAACCTGAAGTTTTAGTAAACTCTTTCTTCCATAAGCTTTTTCTTTGGGGGGGGGGGTGTGATGGTATTTTCTCACAGTAATAGGAATAGGAATGAAACTTGGACAGGACCCAAGCTCTAGGTTCTGTCTTTCACCGTCTTCTCTTACGTTCTTCCTCTTTCTCGCTTTTCTTCCTCATTCCTCCTTTCCAGAGACACGCTTTTTGATAGTGGCTCTTCCTGTTCTCCCCCGACAAAGGCTTGTCCTCAGATGGCAGTGTGATCGGGTATTTCTCTCCCCCCAGAACTGTGATGGACAGCCTCCCAGTAGCCTCCTGAGCCTCCCCTCCTCCTAATATTCACACCCTGTGTACTCCTCTGCCCCTGAGTGCACATAGATACTCAGGCCTTGCTTCTGACCAACAAACATGCAAATACAGCAGGGGGTTTGAGCGTCATCCCCACAATAGCATGCTGTTATATAAGAACCCCCACTTAAACCAGTGCAAAAGAGAATATTCTTCCCCAGCCCAACTTCCAGAAGAAAACACAGCCCTGAAAACTTGATTGTAGCCTTGTGAGACCCAAAGCAGAGAACTCAACTAGACCTCTCTGTCCCCAGACCTACACAAACTGTAAGACAAATAAATGGATGTCTAATGGGGCTAAGGATGTGGTTCCGTAGGTTGATTCATTGCCTACCATGCACAAAGCCCTGGGTTTGATCCTTGGGCACCACATAAACTGGGTGAGGTGGTCCTCGCCTGTGATCTTAGCCCTTGGGAGGTGGAGGCAAAAGGATTAGAAGATCAAGGTTGTCCTTGACTATGTTAGGAATTCAAGGCCAGCCTCCTCTACTGGAGACCCTATCTAAAAAAAAGGGGGGGGGGATGTTTTGAGATTCCAAATTCCTGGTTATTTCCTTCACAGCTATAGACTACCAACCATGATCACTCACTATCTATGATTTTCTTCTTGGGATTTCATTTCTGACTGTCCTGTTCCTGAGTATTTCAATCACGGATGCTCCAACCATGTGTGCACTGCCTTGAAATCAATTACACATTATAGCCCTAATAGATTTTAATTCACAGTCATTAGAACTTCATGTACTCACATTTAGCTCTAAAAACCCAGTGTTAAGTTGCTGCTTTCAAGCTGAGTCCTCTGGATCATCATATATTCATCTTCTGATCTACTGACCTTACTGTACATCAGATTTTCTACTAATTCACTCTACTGAGACATTCATCTATGACCATATCATTGAGGTCAATTTAGAATCCCTAGCCAGAACCTCATCCCCTGCACTCAGCTCCCACTTCCCCAGTCCCCTCTGAGTTATTGCATCTTTATTGCTTCCTGGAGTCTGCAGCCAAGTCCCATCAGAAAAGAAGGAACATGTCCATAAAGGAACTGATCTGACCATTTGGGAAGAGAGTGAGTGGGAAAGGAACTTAGCAAGTGGTCAATAAAGCTAAGCAATCATAGGAAAATGTCATTAAAACTATCACTTTGCATAAGAGATGTACAATAATACAAATTTGACTGAAAAATCAGAGCAAGGCAAGGTGGACATCTATAATCCCAGCACTTAGGAGGGGAGACAAGAGCATCAGGAGTGTAAGCCATCTCCACTATATAGCAAGTTCAAGGCTTGACTACATCATGAGTTAAAGGATAGCCTTGGCCAAGGCCAACTTTGTCATCATCATCATCATCATCATCATCAGTTATAAATATAATCAATTATATCCATTTATTAATTATTTGACAACCATTATAATACTAAGAAGATGAAGTTACAAGTATGATTAGTAATATATATACAAGTTATATAAAATTATAAAATATATCATAAATAATTATATTTATAATTATTATAGCATTATTATTTTAAGCAAGAAGTAAGGCTGGGGAAATGACTTAGTGGGTAATGGACCAAGTATTAAGGACCTGCGTTCAGATACCCAGAACCCATCTAAAGCTGGATTGGTGCATCTGGTAGTACTGGTAGACCCAGCACTCCCTCAGAGAGATGGGAGGTGGAGACAGAAAATCCTCTGACACTTCTCAGGCCAGCTAGTCTGGAGGACACAGCAACAATACAAAAAAGAGACCGTGCCTCAAACAAGGCAGGAAATGAAGACCATCATCTGATCGTCATATGTATGCCATGGCACCCTTGCACCCACACTCACATGCATACACACATATATCATCATATGCACCACAAAATGATTTTTAGAAATCCAGGGACTGGAGGGTTGGCTGGATGGGTAAAGGTGTTTGTTGTTAAGTATAACGACCTGAGTTTGATCCCCAGACCCACACAGTGGCAGGAGAGAAGCAAGCCTCACAACTTGTCTTCTGACCTCTTCACATAGGCTGTGGCATGCATGTGTACATCCGTGCACACCCGACAAATAAATAAATACAATTTTAAAGCATACGAGGAGAAGATCTGAGGCTGCTGCGCTCACCTGTGACCACCAGCTGTAAGTGCTGACTCTGTCCTGACCACCGGTGGGAGGTTGCTGTCCTGTAGGCACAGAAATACCCCCCAGCATCTTCAGGCTGCAGGTTAGTGAGGTGGAACTCAGCCTCCTGTCCTGCTGATCTCAGCTCTTGCTGGTACCCAGAGTTGTGTAACTTTCCCAGAGTGACTGTAACATTGTAGAAATGAGTCCAGCATCGAAGAGTGACGTTACTCTTGCACTTGACCACAGAGCTGGGCCAGGCACTGATGGAGGGTCTGGGAAGTTCCTCTGGAAAGAATTCAGAATTAATTAACTCTTCATCACAGTGAACCTCTCCTAAAAGTCTAAAGGATTAAAGGTGTGATGGTTAATCTCAATTATAATTCCATGAAATCTATAATCACCCGACTTTTTTACCCATGCTTATGAGAGCTTGTCTTGATTCGTTCAATTGATGTGGAAAGACACATCCACTATGGGTGGCACCATTCCCTAGGCTGTGGTCCCACATTTTATAAAGTGGAGAGGGCTAGCAGAAGGGCTTAGCTGGTAAAAGTTCTCACTGCCAAGCCTGACAACCTGAATTTGGTCCCTGAGATCACATCGGTGAAAGGAGAAAACTGACTCAAAATCCTTGGACCTCCATGCACATGCTGTGACATATTCACACCCCACAAACCCATATACAAATGTAAATGCAAGAATATAATTTTTAAGGAGAAAGTGAGCTGAGCATAAGGATTCATGGCTCTCTTCATATCTCTTCTTAGAACTGGGAAAATCTTGTGCATCAAACAGAGGAGTACTATATAGAACGTATAAAGAACTCTGGAAATTAAGCAACAAAAACCATCTGAACAATATATGAGCTAAGGAACCGAATAGGCAGTTTTTGGAACCGGAAACACAAATGGCCATTAAATAGTGGGAAAAGGTGCACATTAGTCTTAGCCATCAGGGAAATGATAATGAAAACGGCTATGAACTTCTATCTTATCACAATCGAAATGGATGAACAAGTAGCAACAAATGCTGGTGATGGTGTGGGTAGAGAGGAATCCATAGCACTGCTGGTGGGAGTGTACATTTGTACCAGCCTTCATAGAAATCAGTATGGAGGTTTCTGAAAAAATTGAAAATATGACTACCATGCAACGCAGCTATATCATTCCGTGGTATGTATCTGGAGGACTGGAAGTCAACGTACTATGGAGATGTCTACTCATCCATATTTATTGCCATCTTAGTCATAATTATCAAGAAACTAAACCAGACTTGATGTCTACCAGCGGAAGAATGGAGCAAATGTGATGTGTGTACTTAACAGAATTTTATACAGTCATGAAGAAAAGCAAGATCATGGAGTCTGCTGGAGATCATTATGTTAAATAAAAGAAAGCAGATTCAGGAAGGTAAACATCATGTTTTCTTTCAGATGAGGAAACTAGGTTAACATTGTATGTATGTTCTGCAGGTGTGTGTGTTTATATATAGGGTCACTGAACTATACAGGGGATCATGAGAAGTGGGGGCGAGAATTTGGGGAGAAGAAAGAGTGTATAATGGAATGCACGCAACAGCAGAGCAGACGTGGAAACTCACCAGGTGAAGAGAAGAAAGCAGTTTGGGGGCGGCTGGGGGACAGGGCCAGGCAGGGCAGTGTGTGAGGGAAGGACAATAAATGTCCTTATTGCTTGTACAGAGTCACCCCAATTTGTGTGCTAACCGTGTTAGTGATGAACACCTGACGGAAGCAACCAAAGGAGGGGGTTGTTTTGACTCACTGTGTGAGGTTGCTGTCGATCATGGTGGGAAGGCATGGCAGCGAAAGCAGGAGGCAGACAGTCATGTAGCATCGACAGTCAGGAAGCAGAGAGGGAGATAATGCTGGGACTCAGTTCACAGTAGCCTTTTTATTTAGTCTGGGATCCCAGCCCATTGATGGCACCACCTACATTTAGGAAGAGTTTTCCTACCTCACTTAACCTTGTCTAGATAACCCCTCATAGACAAGCCCAGAGATTTGTTTTCTTAGTAATTCTATAGCCCAACAAGATTAATTTTATATTAACCTGAAAGACTAATTAAAATAAAAAGAAGTCAGAGTAGCAGTCCCAGCACTCCGAGGCAAAGGCAGGCAGATCTCTGTGAATTTGAGGCTGCCCTGGTCTACAGAGTGAGTTACAAGGCCAGCCAGGGCTACATAGTGATAATGTGCCTCAAAACAGTAATGGTAACAATAAAAATATAAATATTGGCACAGCTAAATTGTTGGGGGATGTCTTTCTGTATGCTGTGAATATATGTTGTCCCCATTGGTTAATAAATAAGCTGCTTGGTCCAATGGCAAGGCAGCTTAGAGGCAGACAGGAATCCAAGGAGAGAGACAGGAAAGAGAAAGGCTGAGTCTGGAGAGATGCAAGTCTGCTGTCCAAGAAGCAACATGCCAGCAGACTTGTAAAGCCTGGAACACATGGCAAACATAGATTAATAGAAATTATATTAAATGATAACAAATTAATTTAAGATATAAGAGCTAGCTAGCAAAAGGCCTGCATTAGGCCATACAGTTTGTAAATAGTATTAAGCCTCTGAGTGATTATTTCCTAAGTGGCTGCAGGACTGTGGGCCTAGGTGTAACCACTATCCCCTCCCACAGGTGTCCATAAAATTATAGCAAACCTTACCTGTCACAGAGACCTCAAGGGGATTGCTGGGGTCTGAGGCCCGATAGGGAGCCTTTGCCTGGTAGTACACACAGCTGTATTTCCCTGAGTCTCTGGCTGTCACGTCCAGAAGAGAGAAGTCAAGCACCGTTCCTGTTGAGCTCCTCATCTGCACAGGAGCTGAGCGTCCCTCCTTCAGCAATGCAAACCTTATTGGTCTGAGCACACTGCCTGCTTTCTGGCACTGCAATATCACCTGGCTTCCTGCAGGCACTGTGCCCCTGTGGTAGGCTTGGAGGGAAGGCTTAAGCAAGTACCCTGGACAAGAAAGAGGCTCTGAGCTCAAGGAAAAAGCTGTAGACCTTGTGCACATTCTTGTTCTTTGTTGTTGCTGGTGTTCTTTTTTTTTTTTTTTTTCAAGACAGGCCCTTGTACTGGAATATACTCTGTAGACCAGGCTGGCCTTGAACTCAAAGAGATCCACTTGCATCTGCCTCCCCAGTACTGAAATTAAAGGCGTGTATCACCACTGCCTGGCAAGATTTTTTTCTTTTTTGTTCTTATGGCAGTGATCTCCTGAGCCTCATCCCTCTCATTGTCCACTATGACTCTAAAACAGAGGTTTTTTTCACTTCCACAAACCCTGGGTGGATCCACATTCCCACTTCTCTCCCCCTTGCTCTGGAGATCCCACCCTTCTTCATTCCTTCTCACAGTCCCTCCCTTACCCCAGTCTGAAGATGCCATATATCTCTCTGAGATAGACCCTCCTTACCTGTGACCAATAGGAGAAGGGCATCACTGGGCTGTGTCCGGGTGCCATTGGGCCATTTGCTGTAGGATTCACAGGTGTAATATCCTCCATCATTCTGCTGTAACTCAGCGATATGAAACTCAGCCATCTTCTTTGTCAAATCATATGGTTTCCCAGAATCCAAAACAAAACCGTCCTTTTTGAAGATGAAGTATTCACTTGGAGCAGGGCTCCTACATCGCATTGTCACACTGCTTTTGGTGGGAAGCACTGAGCTGGGCCAGGCGCTGAGGCTGGGCTTGGGAGGTGGCCCTGGAAGCAAACAGAGCTCAGAGCTGTATCTGATGTACTTACCTTCTCCCAGAGCCCTTCCTGCTTCTTTTTCATAGAGAAGGGGATTGCACTGTGGAGGCAACTCAGTTAGTAAAGTGTTTGTTGTGCAAGCATGAGTATTTGAGTCGGACTCCTGGAGTCAGCATAGAAATCAGGATGTGGTAGTGTATGCTTGAAATCCCATTGCTGGGGAAGTAGAAACCTATGGACCACTTGGGCTTTCTGGTCAGCTAGTCTACCCTAATTGTTGTGCCCCAGATCCAATGAAAAAACTTGCCTCAAAAAAGAAAGAAAGAAAGAAAAAATATTTACTGTACTGCCTCCCCACCAAAACGCACACATAAGAAAATGAACTAAAATAAAAAGGATGGAAAACTCCTGGGAAATAACACCTGCCAGTGGCTGTGTCAGAAGAGCAGCAGGTGGCAATTGAAGTTTGAGGTTTCAGCCCACCCAGGCAAGTCCCTGATGGGTGAATCTCAGATAGGCAAGGCCTCTAGACCACAGACTCCAGAATGTCCTTTGCTTCTGCTGTGCCTTCACATATTTGTTGCTGAGTTTTCTCTGGTATCTGCATGGTGTGAATGGGTGTGGGGAGATCCCCACTGCCTGGAGTGTAGTGTGTTTATCTCATGGAAATATCCCATTCTACTAGGCACTTTTACTTGTGAATTATTATGAAGACGATTTCTTCTTAAGCTATACTGTCTAATTGAACACGATAATGTTGGTTTAAACAGAGTTTTGATGATTAAAAATAAATACAAGGAAGTGTTACACAGCGAGGGCCTATGATTTTCACCTAAGGAGCTGCAGATATCACAGTTCAGGTTAATGATTAAGGAAAATGATTGAGTTCCAAGAGCCAGGCAGGCTCAAATCCTTTTAATCTTAATGTTGTAAGGTGCATTCACAGGTTTTGGTGTGCATCATGGCTGAAGCAAAACCTTAAAATAACTTCAGGTTAGGTGAGATGCTTTGATAATAGCTTTGAGATGAAAAAGCCCAGAAAACAATCTAAAGTTCACAAGGACACAGGTGAGTTACAGATTCATTAGGTTCTGGTCAGAAACACAAAGCAGTCCAGTTGTTACTAGCTGACATAATTTCCTTGCCAGGATTGGTTGATGATCAAAGGTGATGATTAATTTCTTGTACCCATTTTTGCCCTCCATCTCTGAATATAAGAAACTACTGATGAGTGGGTATGCACCCGCAAGATTTAAAGTAGAGCTGAATGATTGTTTTACATGTAAAAGTTTAGGTTTGTGATTCCTTTAAGATTCTTTATAAGATTACCTTTCAAGATAAACAATAAAGTGACTGAATTCTTCTTTGGAACAGTACTATGCAGCCTGCCAGTAAAAGATGGCTAAGAAAGATACCCACTGCTTGATCACACTCTGATAATCTGTAACAAGTTTCTTATATGTAAATGTATGTTGGGTCTTAGGATGGCTTTTTTTTTTTTCTTTTTTCTTTTTTTCCAGAGCTGAGGACCGAACTCAGGGCGCTCTACCACTGAGCTAAATCCCCAACCCCAGGATGGCTTCTTTTTAATCATGTAAGAGACAAAAAAACATGTTTTTACCTGTATTCATTATAAGTACTCACAGGTAAAATAGAATGTAACCACCTTGCAATCCCTACATTGCCTGAAAGACTTCATTGAGGCATATAAGCAGTAGAGAAGAGAATACAGTGATAAAATAAAGAAGGAAACCATCAAGAGAGTATTGCATGTTTTTCCCCCCTATCCCTCAGATAAAAAGTCACAGTATTTTGACACCATGGATTTCCCTTTGAGTCCTGCACTACTGGAGGCAGGTCCCCCAGGCAGCAGTAAATATCACAGTAGTTGACCTCTGGCTTCAACATGAATGTACACTCACATGTGTACTCACATATGCACTTGGACGCACATACAAAAGATATGAGAGGGAGGAAAAATTGGGGGTGAAGGATCAAGGAGAGTTTGCCTGAAGACCCACTTACCATTGTCCGGAATGTCTGATTGCCCAACACACAGCCCTGAGGAAGAAAATCACACATGAGCCACAAGTTCCTAGTCCTCCTCTCTGGTCCAGAGGGGTAACTGAGAGCACTGTCATCTTATGACTTAGAGTCTCCCTCTCAGGAGCCACATGGCCCCTCATCTGGGCTGTGACTTGTGTCTGAGGTTGGCCATTATCATCTTGTTGCTCTCACTCCAAGGGTGAGTTCTTACTTCTATTTACTTACTTCCAATTATCATCCCTACCCCCAAGCTTCCTACAATCACCATCTCTGTGGGATCATGGATCACATTGCCTGGTTCATCACCTCTCCTCCAGGGAAGGGGCACCAGCCTTGTAGGACACTGGGGAGATTAGAAGTTAGCCTACTCTTAATAGTATCAAGAACTAGAAGAGGAAGCTGGTGCACTCCTTTAATCCCAGCACTCAGGAGTCAGAGGCAGGAGGACCTCAGTGAGTTTGAGGCCAGCCTGGTCTACACAGTGAGTTCTAGGATAGCCAGGATTGCATAGAGAGACCCTGTCTCAAAATGGACAGACAAGACCCTCTGGAGGGAGGCTTGGGAGATGGTTCTGTCAGTAAAGCTCTCAACACAAGCAAGTTTGGTACTCACCACCCATGTAAAAAAGATCACTGTGATGGCATATTCTTGTCATCCCAGTGTTGGGGAGGTGGAGACAGGAGGATCCCTTGAGCTCAGCGGCCAGCCAGCCTAGCCCAACTGGTGAGCCTCAGGTCAAATTGAGACCTTGTCTCAAATACCAACATGAAAAGCATGTGAAGAAGACCCCTGAGGTTGATCTCTTGTCTCCACAAATGCATGCCCATCTGCACATACACATGGACCCATGTGAACACACACACAAGCACACATCTTATTTACTATGTACACAAATAAATAAATGTAATAAAAATATCTACAATAAAAGCCCTCATGCCTCTACATGGTGTCACCCCTAGATGGAGATCTACAGATGGTGAATTGTTGCTGAGAGGAGAATCAGTCTCCTCCAGGGATGAGCTCCCATGTAGGTAGTCCAATCCCAAGTAGTCAGTCATAGACACATATCCATAGGATTAAAGGTAAATGGTTGTATATATGTGCTCATATGCATGCATGTAACATATACATACATACATACATACATACATACATACATACATACATACATACACACACACATACATACATACCAATGAAAGAAGTGGTGGGCCCTGTGCTCATGCTTGTATTTTTTTTTTTTTTCTTTTGGTGCTTAGAGAAAGGATTTCTGTGTGTAGCCCTGGCTGACCTGGAACTCACTCTGTAGGATAGATCGACATCCACCTGTCTCCTGCTGTCAGTACTGGGATTAAAGATGTTCGACCATACCTGGATTATTATTATTTTTGATGTAGGGTCTCATGTACCCATTCAGGAACCAATTAATTATGTAACCACATGTTTTTGAACTTCTGACACTCCTGCCTCTACCTTTCCAGAGCTGGGAATACACGAGTGTGCCACCACACCCCGCCACGGAAAGTTGTTGACTAGCACTGATCACCTACTGTAGTTATTACTGTATCAAACAGTGCTAGGCAGAGTTGTACAAGCTCCTATCCCTATCTTATCACCTGGTCTCACAGCCTTTAATCTCTGCTTTTGAGAGCAGAGGCAGGAGGATCTCTGTGAGTTCAAGGCCAGCCTGGTCTAGGTACTAGGCTCCAGGTCAGCCAGGGTTGCATAGTTAAAGCTTGTCTCAAAATAATTTAAATATAACAATCAAGAAGATCTTTCTGTGGTGGGTCTCTGTTGTATCTTAGTGATAACAGCTTGGCATCACAGAAGAGAAATAGCTACTGCTGACTCAGCCTTGGCTAGTAACAGCATATAGAACTTGCCAGTTTTGAGTCCTTTACATTGTACCTATGTTCTCTCTCTCTCTCTCTCTCTCTCTCTCTCTCTCTCTCTCTCTCTCTCTCTCTGTGTGTGTGTAGTCCCCAGTGGCCCAGACTGGCCTTGACCTCCTTACTTAGCTGAAGATGTTCTTCCTTCAATTCATCTTCTTCTCTCCACCTTCCATGTACTGGGATTACAGATTTGTGTCACCACAATTGGTTTATAGTACTGGGGATGGAACCCAGGACTCCATGCTCACTAGGTAAGCACCCTGCCAACACACCTACAGCCCAGCCCCTATGTTTTCTCCCATCTATGTCTACTACATATTGAGCATTGGTTTTACCCTAATATGTACAATAAGATTTCTGATTCATCCTGTGCACTCAGGCACTGATCTGAGTTCTGTGTGAGTTCTGGCTTCAATTCCCATCCAAGCATCTCACCAGTTTTATGATTTCCTGGAGGTGGAGTGGATGACCCAGAGCAACTTACGGAGGCAGAGAAGGGAAAGGAGCCTAGGGATCATGGTGGCTCAATGGCTGGTCCAAGGGTCTTCTTCGGGACTCTTAGCAGAAGAATAGGACCAGGGTATTGTAGTCCTTCCAACCTCAGTGAGTAGGCAAGACTGGTTTTGAGGTTTTGAGCTGGCTGCTCAGTTCCTTTTCCCACATCCACTTTCAGGAAATGTGTAGATGACATCTGTTGCAACATGTTCCTCTGAACTCCTTCAGTGACTCGACTTACTTGGTACTTTTCTGTCACAGTCAACTTTCAGTCCTTATACAGGTAACTTTCAAAAGGCCTAACACTGGGCTTGTCGGGTTCATTCTGAGGTGATGTAAACTGAGATTTATGATTTCTGATGTCAAGGCTGAGATTTATGTAAATTGAGAGGCAGATATGACAGTCACCAGACACTAGCCAAAATCCTTTTCTAATAGAAGCAATCAGTCTCTTGAAACTGAGAAAGATTCACAGAACAGACAGCTTCTCTCCTTATATTTGTTTTATGTTGCTTTATATTTAAGATAGAATCTGTTTGTAGCCCAGACCAGTCTCAAAATCACCATGTAACTGAAGATAACCTTGAACTTCAAATCCTTCTGCTCCCACCTCCTGAATGCTGGGATTATGGACATATGCCACTACATATGGTTGAGGTAGTACTAGGGATTTAACCCAAAGCTTTGTGTTTGCCAGACAAGCACCCTACCAACTGAGCCATAGCCACAGGCCCCAAAATGCTCTCAAGCTCAAGCTACATGTGTGACTACAGGTCATGAAGATCCCATATGTCATTGGTTTTTTTTTGTTGTTGTTGTTTGTTTTTGTTTTGTTTTGTTTTGTTTTTTTAAAATGAGAGTTCTGTTTAGTTCAGTTTTTGTATGTTTTGTTTTGAGACTGGCTTTCAATATGCAGCCCAGGCTGGCCTCAACCTTCTTACTGTGTTAGTGAGGATGAACTTTCACTTCTTATCCTTCTGCTTCTATCTACTGGTTGCTGGTGACAGAGTTTTTCAATTAAGGAAGCCGCCCAACACATGAAGATGCTCATGGCAAGACTAGGACCATGGCTCACGAGTATAGTGCTGGTCTGGGACGCATGAGGCTCTGAATCTAATCCCCAGTATCATCACCAAAAACAACACCAAAAAGGAATGACCATGGTAGCCTGACCCATGAAGGATCAGACTAGAAAATGAAAATGAAAAACAAATCGTGATACAATCATATAATAGAATGATCTCAAGCTTCAACAAGAACAAAATACACATAATACCATGAAGTCTCAGAAGCAACATGGGGCGTGAAAGGACCTAGAAACAAAGAATTCCTGGGCTACAGCTCTGTACAGTGGGCAGCAACAGGCACACCTCAGCCATGGAAAGACCCAGGTAAGTAGTGAATTATCTAAGAAAAGCAGAAACTGCCTGAAGAGAGCACCATATCTATACAATTTGTACACCAAGTTTGGAAAACCAATGCTTGTAGGGGAACCAAAGCATCTGTTAAGCTTCCTCACAGAGCAATAGGTGAGGAGTTATGGGCATGAGTGACCTTAAAGCCGCCACACAGTGAGGTCTTCAGCCAGCACGGTGCTGACGCCATGAAGGCTGCACTGATGGTGCCCCTCATTGGTCCTTCCTTCTGGTTCCCACTGAAGCCACATCCAGTGAAGACAGAGTCACATAAACACTGCTCTGGAGGAGAGGCTTGACACTCACGTCACAGTGCCATGGCCCTCCCCACCTCTCTCCTTCTAAGGGGGAAAGTCAACAGTCACCAAGCCCGGCTGTGGCCATGTGTTACTGAACTCATGAAGACAGTGACAGTTTAGCTCACAGGATAGTCCTGTACAAAACACATCACTGAAAATAAAAATCTTTCCTTAAAAATAGGTAAGTAATAATAACACTTTTAAACTTTCCATATTTTACTTTTTTTTATTAAGAATTTTTTTCATTTTACATACCAATCATAGATTCCCCCTCTTCCCTCCTCCTGACTCTCTAGCCTCCCCTCCCCCAACCCACTTCCCATTCCCTCTTGCAAGAAGGCAAGGCCTCCCATGTGGAGTCAGCAGAGCCTGGTACATTCAGTAGAGGCAGGTCCAAGACCCTCCCCCTGCATCAAGGCTGTGCAAGGTGTTCCGCCATAGGTACTGGGCTCCAAAAACCCTGCTTGTGCACTAGGGATGAATCCTGATCCTACTGCCCGGGGGCTCCTTAAGCAGATCAGGCTACACAACTGTCTCGGCTACGTAGAGGGCCTAGTCCAGTCCTGTGTATACTACACAGGTGCTTGTTTAAACTTCATGAGTTCCCACTGGTTGTCTTTGTAGGTTTCCCTATCACGATCTTGATGCCCCTTGCTCATGAAAAAGACATTTTTAATAAGAAGGAAATTAGTTTCCGCATGGTGGTGGTACACGCCTTTAATCCCAGCACTCGGGAGGCAGAGCCAGGCAGATCTCTATGAGTTCGAGGCCAGCCTGGGCTACTAAGTGAGTTCCAGGAAAGGTGCAAAGCTACACAGAGAAACCCCGTCTCGAAAAACCAAAAAAAAAAAAAAGAAGGAAATTAGTATTCATTATAGATTTCAAGAAAGGAAACCCAATGTGGCCTCAGGCTCACCCCTGTAAAATCATCTGATGTCTTCCGTCAGACTCCAGCTCTTCTTCTGCTTCTTCAGAACTGAGCAGACACAAGTGTCATGAGGTTAGCTGGTCTGATGGAAGGGTTCTTCCTCATAGCTCTGGCTTCCCACTAGATACAAGTCACTCCATAGGTTTCTTCAGCTTGAGGCCTGGGGTTCTTCATCCTGAAGGTAAGCAAGCAACACTATCAAGTCCTGGGAGGAGTATTTGAGGAATCTAGATGTAGGACAGTGCCAGACCTGGCGATCTAGACAGGACAGAGGCCACTTCGAGGAGGAGGGCAGAAGGTGTAAATGCCTTGGACGGAAGGAGAGCTGAAAGTGCTGCCTTCCCAGCTGTTACATGTTCACACAGACTGGCAGCAAGTGTGGCTACCTGCACAAGATCAAGCCACGTACGATGTCTGGCATGGACAGGGAGTGTCTACATGTGTGTCTCTATTACATGTATGTGCCTGGTACCTGTGCATATCAGAAGAGAATGTTAGATCTCCTGGAACTGGAGTTATAAATGGTTCTGAACCACCATGTGGGCACTGGGAACTGAACCTGGATCCTCTGAAAGAGCATCATTGCTCAAAGAAATGGAACCATCTCTCCAGTCCTTACATGTGATTTTCTGCCAGGCAAGACTGAGAACCTTCCAGTTCAAATCCCTCCTGTTTCCTCATGACTGAAAGTAAAAACAGGCAAAAAAAAAAAAAATTAATAATAACTACAAGGGAGCTAAGGAGATGGCAGAGCCAGTAAAGTGATGCTGTAGAAGCTTGAGGACCCGAGTTCTTATTCATTCATTCATTCATTCATTCATTCATTCATTCATTTAAATTGTATTCTTCTCTCATGGAACACATCCCAAACACTGCGTCCCCTCCCTCCAGTTCTCTCAGTTCTTCCTCCAATCCCATCTACTGCTGAACTACCCCACTCCACATCTTTCTCCAGAAAAGTGCAGGCCTCCCAGGGACGTCAACTTTGTATGACCCAACAAAAGTCAATAAGAGTAGACACAAACCCTCCTATCAAGGCGTGGCAAGGCAACCCAGTAGGAGAGAAAGGCTCCCAAGAGCAGAGCAAATAACCAGTGACACCCTACTCCCACTGTCAGGAGTCTCTCCAAAACACCAAGCCAATAGCCATAACACATGTGCAGAGGACATAGCACACACCCATGCAGGCTGCATGATTGCAGCTTCAGTCTCTCTGAGCCCCTATGAGCCCTGCTGAGTCTGATGTCCTCCACCCCTCTGGCTCCCACAGTTCCCCTCCCCCTCTTCTGCTGTGTTTCTGGAGTTCCAAGGAGAGGGACTCAATGGAAACCTCTACCTGGGCTTTCTTTCTGCCTAATGTTTATATGTGGGAAGGACCTGAGTTCTTATCCTCAGTACCCGCACAAGAAGTCAGATGTACCAACTTGTCCCTGTAATCCCCTATTGGGGAGCTGGAGATGGGAGGGTCTCTGGGGCTTCATGTCCAGCCAGTCTAGTCTATCAGGAGACCATGCTTCAAAAACAGGATGGATGGAGAGACAGAGAGACAGACAGAGAGAGAGAGAGAGAGAGAGAGAGAGAGAGAGAGAGAGAGAGAGAGAGAGAGTTTTAGTGGTCAAGAACACTTCATGGTATTCCAGAGGACCCAGGTTCAGTTCCCAGCACCCGGGAGCTCACAACTGCCTGTAATTCCAACTCCAGGGGAATCTAATGCTCTCTTCTGGCCACAGAGGGTACCTGTTTCTCTCTGTCTCTGTCTCTCTGTCTCTGTCTCTCTGTCTCTGTCTCTGTCTCTCTCACACACACAGAAACACACATAAATAAAAGTAAAATTTTAAAAACATGGTGGAGAATAGTAAAAGAAAGATACCTGATACTGTCCTCCACACACACATTTGTGCACACACAAATTGAACAAAACATCAACCCAATATCAGAAGCATTAAAATTAATTGTGCATGAGATTCTGCAGGTCTGGTGTTCTTGATTCCTCTGGATGCCATAATTCCTCCTCACTCTCTTCTAGTGGGTTCCCAGAATTCCAAGGGGAGGGTCTTGATGGAAACCTCCATCCTGAGCTCTCTCTCTGCCTAATGTTTGTATGTGGGAATGACCAGAGTTCTTACCCCAGCACCAACAGAAGAAGTCAGATATACTAATGTGTCCCTGTAATCCCTTACTTGGAAGAGGATTGCTGGGGCTTAGTATCCAGATAGTCTAGGCAAATCAGTGAACTCAAGGTTCAGTGAGAGATCCTGCCTCAAACACAAGAGGAGGGATGGAGAATGGTAGAGACAGCTTAGTGGTTAAGAGCACTTGTTGCTTTTCTAGAAGACCCAGATTCACTTCCTAGTATCCATTATCAGGCAGCCTGTAATTCTAACTCTAGGTGATCTGATGCCCTCTTCTGGACACAGTGGGCACCTGCACATAAGTCTCTCTCTCTCTCTCTCTCTCTCTCTCTCTCTCTCTCTCTCACACACACACACACACACATACACACACAAATAAAAATAACTCTTTTAAAACATGATAAAACATAATAAAGGGAAGACACATGATATTGGACTCCACACACACACACACACACACACACACACACACACACGTACAAACACACACATGTGCACACACATGGAATGAACAAAAGCATCAACCCAATAACCTCTCAGAAGCATTAAAATCATTGTGTATGAGATACAGGCAACACATACTGCATAAAGGTACATAAACTTAATTAGCGTACTATGTACAGAGCTGAGGATACCTGTGAAGTTCTACAAAGTACATTCTAAGGAAATGATAAGTCATGTCAACTGCTCCAAAATTATTAACTTGTTAGGGTCTCCAAACATGGGTTCTTCTCTGGGTGTTCACACCCCAACTTCCCATCACTCCAATTTGAGACGTTTGAAAGCTACAGTAGGTAGAAGGTGCTTTTAAAGAAGATAGTATTCATTAAAAAATGTGTGTGTGGAAATAGGTATGTGCATGTTAGGGTGGGGGCCACAGAGGCCCAAAAAGAGCATTTGGTCCCTTAGGGCTGGTGTTTCATGTGGTTGTGAGCTAGCCTTTGTGGACACTGAGAACCAAACTCAGTTCCTCTGTATGAGCAAGGCATTCTTAACCACTGAGCCATCTCTTCAATTCCATTGGTAATTTCTTTTTTCACAAATTCGAGGCCTCCATTGACATTTAATGGGAAAGGACATTGTATTGTTTAATAATCTAGATATGTTAAATACACCTATGCTTAAAAGAAACAGGACAATATAGCATGGTAAAAATCTATTGCACATAAAATGATGTCAGTGGCCATGTGGAAAACTATGAGAAGTCTTCATGCTAAGCTTGATGTTTAGCTTACTCCCTATAATGTTCAAAAGTACAGTGTGATGACCATAACGGATAATGGAAATTTTCTATATCAAGTAAAATGTTCATAAGTGCATTCATCAGCTCTTTTGTGGTAATCATTTAAACATTAGTGTAACTACTTAATATATAGCTAAATACTTAATTTTTCAATGTTGATTAATGTATAATTAACAAAGCCTAAATATATCAGTGCATCATTTGTTATTTTATTTTTTTACTGTTTTTTTTTTTTGTTATTTGTATTTGTTTTTGTTGTTTGGATTTTTCATAACAGGTTCTTACAATGCATCATCGCCTGGTCTGGAACTCAATATGTACACCCAGCTGATCTGGAATTCATAGAGATCCACCTGTTTCTGCCTCCTAAGACATGGGAATGAAGGCATACACCATCACACCTGGCCATTTTTATTTCTCAGTTACAGCTCCATGAATTTGGTGGTCAAACATTCCTTATAATTACCCACCAGCCATGAAATAGGGAAAACCTCAGTTATTTTACCTGGATCTGCTAGATGACACCCTCTGGCTGTACCAGGCTTCAGCCAGGAAGACTGCCATCAACACCACAAACATGGCAGACATTTCCAGCCTGATGAGGTTAATCTTGGTGTAACATTCTGATAAGGCTCTTGGGGACCCTGAAAGAGAGAAGATGATCAACACTGTTTTTAAGGAGCAGTTTTCCTCCCCCAAATGAGCAACCAGATCTGACTTTCTTCCATCCACTCAAAAACTGGACAGCAGGCAGTTGTCTAGCCCTTGCAGTTTTAACTCTTGAACATACAACGCAGACTTTAAGAAGTGTTGAAATGAATGAATGTTCTGTTGTTTAAACCTTATCTCTGTGCATTCAGTCTATTCTACTTTCTTTTCTGTACAATGATGAAAACATTCTGATAAAGAGCAGCTTTAGGGAGGAAATGGTTTATCTCCTAACAGAAGTTACACTCCATTGTCAAGGGAAGTCAGAGAGGAACTGAAAATAGAAACTACGGAGTATGGCTGCAGATGATTCAGTGGTTAAGAACATTGGTAGTTCATCCAGAGTACCTGAGCTCCATTCCTAGCACCCACACACAAGGCACAACCATCTATAACTCAAGTTACAGGGGCTCCACATTCTCTTCTCATCCCTTGGGGTACAGCTAGCAAGACTACACACACACACACACACACACACACACACACACACACACACACACAGGTGAATAAAATACTCATAAATGTAAAATTAACAAATCTTTAAAAAGAAAAAGAAACCCAGCATTCAAGCTTGCTCTCTGGCTTGCTCTGCCTTATTATTAGCTGCTTTTTGATACAGCTCAGGATCATCTGCCTGAGGAGTATTGTCATCCAAAGTGTGACACCAAAGACCTCCCTACATCAATTAATAATCAGGACAATCTCACAGATATGCTCTCAGACAAATCTAACCTAGGAATTTCTTTAACTGAGGCCTTGCTGTGGATATCGCTCTGTGTAAATAAAGTTCTGATTGGCCAGTGGCCAGGCAGGAAGTATAGGCGGGACAAGACAGAAGAGAATTCTGGGAAGTAGAAGGTTGGAGAGAGACACCGCCAGCCGCCGCCATGAAAAGCAACATGTAAAGACACTGGTAAGCCACAAGCCATGTGGCAAAGTATAGACTAACAGAAATGGGTTAATTTAAGATAGAAGAAGCAGATAACAAGAAGCCTGCCACGGCCATACAGTTTCTAAACAATGTAAGTTTCTGTGTGCTTTCTTGGTTGGGTCTGAGCGACTGTGGGACTGGCGGGTAAGAGAGACTTGTCCTGACTGGGCCAAGCAGAAAAACTCTAACTACAAATGGCGCCCAACGTGTTGGCAAGAGTTTCCACCTAACACCTGAGAAAAAAGATTCTAAAACAGAGCTAAAAACAGCTTCCTAGTTGTCTCTCTCAAGTTAGCAGCAGCCTGCGGGTTTGAGCTACTATGGCGGGTTCCTGGCGTGTGCGTCTGACCTGCAGTGTGGTGGGAATGAGGAGTCTACAAGCAGCACTTTACTCTGCTGCATGGTGGATTTAGCCTTTGCTAGTTAAAAAAAAAAAAAAGTTTCTGGGCTATGCGCTGCTTTGATAGAACTGCTTCTGATAGTTGATGGTACACATGGCTCCAGACCCAGAGCTGGCGGTAAACTGTACTACCACCATGTTGGGAAGCTGAGGTGGGTGGAGTCAGCAGCCACAGCAGCGTTTCAGTCTTACAAAGATGGATATTACACAGAGAATCTGGTTTGCCTTGTCTTTGGGATTTTTAACAGCAGAAAAAGATTTGATTGTAAAAGCTGTTGAGTTAAACAAAAATGTAAATTTTAAAGGTACCTTGACTTCAAAATTTGGATATAAGGATATGTTGCTTTGGAAAAGAGTCTCTGCTTTTGTTTCCACAGAAAGCCAGAGGCTGTGGATTTGTTCCAGATTAAGATATATCAGGTTTGATCAGCCAAGACCACCTGAAAGGTCTCTGATGACACCATGGCCCAGATGATCTGACATCCAGAATGGTTTCATGGCAACTGGCTCAGAGGTTCTCCCTAATGGACTACTCTATAATCCTAAAATTTTCTTTGTGTCCCCATAAGATACAGCGCCCCCCTCCAGCAGGAAGTAGTAAGAGAAACTACGCCCACATTCCCAAAATTATCAAGCTGGCTTTGGAAATGGAATTGGCTCACTCCTTCTCTAAACCCAGACATATTGCTAAAAGAAAAGGTTAAGAGATTCTTGTGTCCCAAATCAGAAGAGCCCTCTGGTGTGGGACAGAGAAAAACCACTATTTTATTTAAAACAGGTTGATTATAAATGCAATCTTTTTCTAAAGATAAAAAGGGGATATGATATAAATATAATAGGATGAAAGGGTAGATTAAGGAAGGAACTTACTTCTAAAGAGCAACAACTTGTTTAAAATGTTTTACATTGGTATAGATTTTAGTCTATTGATACAAAGTTAAAGTTAATTTTGTTATACTATGTATATATTTCTACTCCTGTTTAAGGTATTGTGTTTGTATAGCTCATTTAAAATTGTAATGGATAATTAAAAATAGATTAATAATTAATCATCTGTGATAATCATACTCATAGCCATGTTAGTTAAGTCTTCTAGGTATACATAGAGATATTTCAGATAGATAGGTAATCTTCAAATACTTCAAAGATCTTCAGAATATGGCATTTAAAATACTTTTAAAATTTAGACTTTCTGTACAGTGAGACATGTCTGCTCCTGGCAGCACCAATTTACTTCAGAGAGGAGGATGGGCATTGAAGACACTTCATATCTTATCTTCACCTTGGCAAAAATAGCCATTTGGGCAAGAAACTGTTCTTGCCTGGACTGCTTGATCGAGTGGACATGCAGGACCCATAGAAAGGTGACCACTAAACTTTGCTTGACAAAATGGTCCTTCAGGTTCCTGCTTTGCAGAGGAAACTGCCAGACATTCTACAGGACACTGAGAGAAGTGTCCGAGAGACTCTAGCCCTGTGGGCTGAAGACAAATGCCCCAACTTTACAAAGGAACATTAGGTGACTGTCCAGGCTGCCAGCTGTCTCTGTCTACTCTTGGAAAACTCCCAAAAAATGCTTGCATCCTTCTTCCGGTTCTCAGGTAATATTATATCCTTCTGAGATCTTTGATGTGGTTGAAGACTAGATAGTTATAATTTCCTCAGTTATGACAAAAGATAAGTTAGATATAAAACCTTAGACTCACAAATATAAGATAGATAGGATATCTTCTTTAATATTGTAACTGTAATTCTTGCTTGATAATTGTTTTGTTATATGTAATTGTACTATGTAAAAGTTAAAACCTTCCTTTAAAAAAAAGAAAAGGGGAAGTGCTGTGGATATTGCTCTGTGTAAATAAAGTTCTGATTGGCCAGTGGCCAGGCAGGAAGTATAGGCGGGACAAGAGAGAAGAGAATTCTGGAAAGTAGAAGTTTGGAGAGAGACACCGCCAGCCGCCGCCAGCCGCCACCATGAAAAGCAACATGTAAAGACACTGGTAAGCCACAAGCCATGTGGCAAAGTATAGACTAACAGAAATGGGTTAATTTAAGATAGAAGAAGCAGATAACAAGAAGCCTGCCACGGCCATACAGTTTCTAAACAATGTAAGTTTCTGTGTGCTTTCTTGGTTGGGTCTGAGCGACTGTGAGACTGGCGGGTAAGAGAGATTTGTCCTGACTGGGCCAGGCAGGAAAAATCTAACTACAAGGCCTTTTATTTCTGATGAGTCTAGGCTGACAATCAAGGATAATTAAGTTTCTGTCTGTGTTTATTAGAGTTGGTATTATTGTGACAAGACACCATGACTAAGGCAAGTCATAAAAGAAAGCATTGATTTGGGGCTCACAGTATGAGAAGGTTAGAGTTCATGACCATCATGGTGAGGAGCATGACAATAGGCAGGCATGGTGCTTGAGTGGGAGCTGAGAACACACGTCTTGATCCACAAGCATGAGGCAGAGAGAGCTGACTGGGATTGGCATGGGTTTGAAACCTCAAAGTTCACCTTTTGTGACATACCTTCTTCAACAAAGCCACACCTTCTGATCCTTCCCAAACAGTTCCATCTACTGGAGACAAAGCATTTGGAAGTATGAGTCTATGTGGGTCTATCTCATTCCAATTAGCATAATGCCTTAGCTCTCCTCTGATGTTTATTTAGTCATTATCTCTCTTTCTCTTCTTTTCTTTTTCCTTCCTTCCTCTCTTTTTTTGTTTTGTTTTGTTTTTGAGGCAGGTTTTCTTTTATAGCCTTGGCTGTCGTGGAACTAGCTCTGCAGACTGGGGTCACCTAAAACTCACAAGTCCTCCTGCCTCTGTGCCTGGAGTATTTGGATTAAAAGAGTGCAACACTACCACAGTGCCTTTTTTAAAAATCTCATTTGTATAATTTCACTTAGCTCCTTTGATATTTAAGGGTTTGTCTTATGAGTAAAACATAGACCAAAGGAGAACACAGAACACAGAAATCCAGAGTAGATCAGTACTTCTTCTCAGACCACTAAATGATGTATGGGCCTTGAACACAGCAGAACTTCACCTGGCATCTGAGTCTCTGCAACATTGTGAATCTCAACTGAACCCAAGAAGGGCAATTACAGTATGTTATTAGCACAAAACAGACACATAGATCGATGGAACACAAGAAACAACCCAGATAGCAACTTACATGACTGCAGACATTTTTTTAAAAACAAAAATGCCAAAAGTTCACACTGAAGAAAAGATGGCCTTTTCAACAAATGCTTGGATTCTTGGACTCCCACACAAAGAATGAAACAAGATCCCTATATCTCACCTTCAAAAAAATCAACTCCAAATGAATCAAAGATCCTAATGTGAAAACTTAAACTGAAAATATGGGAGGAAAACATTTAAATATAAGGCATTGGCAAAGATCTGATTTCAGTTCCCATCATCTGCATCAGGTAACTTACAATCACCTGTAACTCCAGTTCCAGGGGAAACAATGACCATTTCTGGTCTCTGTATGCGCTGCTCTCATGTGCGCCCACACACACACAATTTTCAAAAATAAAATAGATGTTTTTTTAAAAGAGAGAAAAAAGAGTACAATGATGTAGCAATAATATTAAGGAATAAATTATGTCCCATTAGGCAAAAAACTCCTATGATTATAAAAAAAAAAACTTCTTGCTATTACAAAATCCTTACTTGCCACTGAGATATCAAGATGATCACTTGGATGGGATGTCCTGAAAGGGGCGTCTGCCTGGTGGTACACACAACTGTACCTCCCTGCATCACGGACTGTCACATTCTGAAGGGTGAATTCTACCGTGTTGTTTTCTGAATTCAGAAGCTGCATGGGTGATGAAATTCCCTCCTTTAGCAGAGCAAACATTTGATACTCTGTTGAATTATGTGGCTTCTGACACTGTAGCTTCACCACTTCTCCTGTGGTCATCCGACCCAAATGCTGGACCCGGAGGGAAGGCTTAGGCAAGTACCCTGTAAGAGGAATAAGTTCCAAGATGAAGCAGTGCAGCTCAGAGTCCTATATTTATTCTTCCTGTCCTGCAAGGGTCCTGTGATGCTGAAACTGTCCCACAGTCCATCCTGACTCTCAGTAGACATAATTTATTAACTATATTTGTTTGTAGACAACTTTGCACATGTACAGAGTACGTAGTGACCATTTTCACATCACCTTCTGAGCACCCTCCTCATCCCCACAAATCTCTCTTGTGTTCACTTGTGTTCATTTTGTTTGGGGACCCATTGAGACTAGCTAGGGCCATTTGGGTGAACATTTGTTTGCAGCTATCTTTTGGATTCCAGAGTGCTCAGTGTACACAATTAAAGATGGCGGTTCCTCTCTCCCAGGGTTTACACATAGCTGATAGTTTAGTCATGCATGATAGGGCCCTGTTAGTCCATCCCCTCCCTTGACTTAACTGTGGATAGGGTCATTCTTGTAAGAAACCAGATATTTTGCAGAACAGAGTTCAATTTTGTCTGGTCACCTCATGTCCCCCTTAACTGCTCTGGAGAGGCAATTCTTCTAAAATAACATTTGCATTTACTTATTGGGAAGGGTACAAGCCATGTCATAAATGTGAAGGTCTGAGGACAACTTTTGGATGTCTTTCCTTCCACCATATGCGCCTTTGGAATCGAACTTATGTGGACAGACATGGCAGCTGAAGCTACAGCCAGCTGAGCCATCTCACCAGCCCCAGATGGTGTCCTTTTCCCACCAACATTCTTCTCATGCACCTTCACCCTGGCTAAAGATCGCCAAAGTCATTCTGAGGCAGCCTCTCCTCACCTGTCACCAATAGTAAGAGGATATCACTGGAAAATGAGATTTTATTGGGGGACTCCTTTAAATGGTATTCACAGGTATAATATCCAGCATGACTCAGTCGAAGGTTAGTCAGACGAAACTCAGCTGTCCCCTCGGTCAAATGATGTGGAAGCCGAGAATCCAAAATTTGATCTCCCTTTCTGAGAACAAGTCGTATGCCTGGGGTGGGACTCACACATTGCAGTGTCACGTTGCTGTTCTCTGATGCCACTGAGTTAGGCCAAGCACTGAGGCTGGGTTTGGGAAGGAAATCTGGAGGGAAATAAAAAAGCTGTCTTTATCTGTCACATCCACCTGCTCCCAGGAAGCCCAGGAAGGAAGTAGGGAACATTTGTGATGAAAGCTCAGATCAGGTGTGGTTGAGTCACTTTTCATCTCCCTTTGTTTGGCCATCATTCAGATCTGCAAAACAGTTATGAATGACGTACAGGTAGTGCTGAGAGTCATGTGATTACTATCCTTGGTTCTGAGGAGCACCGCAGAGGTTCCAGCTGAGTTCAGACACCAAGTTTACACATTCAGGGTTTGCATGCTCTCACAGCTGGACTCTGGCTTTGGGCCAACTTAGCACCTCCTTTATTTTCCGAGAGTCTCTTCTGCCACTTCTCTGTTTTCACTTCCAAGGCTTCAGCGATCCCTGGTTCCCTAAATGTCACAAACTCTTCTATTCTCATATCAATCTATCCCCAAATTTTACTTATTCATACCACCTGTTAGATCCTTTTTGGGGGGTCTGAGTTTCTACCTCTCCTCCTAGAATAGACAGAAACTATGCAGGACACTGGGGAAAATCAATAGACTGTGTTTGAATCTGGCTTCTTTCTCGTGGCTGAAATGCCTTTTCTAAGTCTGGAAGTCCCCTTAAAGTCTCTGGACACTCCACCCATACTTTGTGTGACATGCATAAGGACAGATATTTTCAAGATATGATGGAGGATTGGATGAGTGACACCAGAAAGAATCATGTATCAAAGGATCAACTCTATCCCCAAAGAGAAAGAGGAAGAGCCTTAGAAATCATAAAAGATGGGCCCAAGTATTGGTCAGGTGTTGAGCACACTGGATAGTCTTCCAGAGGACACAGGCACCTACATGGTGGCTAACCAACACCTGTAACTTCAGTTTCGGTGGATATGACACCCACTTCTGGCCTCAGTAGGCACCAAGCATCTAATTGGTATCAGAAGGACATGTAGACAAAACAGTCATATACATAAGATAAAAGGAAAATAGTAAGTATTAAAGACATTATGTGAAATTTAGATCAGAGAAGCTTCTTTTTTGGAGTTGGCAGCAGTCAGTGGAGAGATGCAGAACTAATCAGTGCTGATAGTAAGAGGGATGTCCATATTATCACCACCATCATCATCACCACCACTACCACCACCGCCATCACCATGACCACAGTCACCACAAGCACCACCACCACCAACGCTCAGGGAACATCATGGAAGAAACAGAAGCAGAAAGAATGTAAGAGCTAAAGGATGGGAAGAAGTGCCGTGAAATGCTGTCTTCTGGATGTGACTCAACTATTACACCCAGGAACTTACAACAGCTATGGTTACCTGAATTAGACCTGCATGAGATCAAGCCAGCTAAATCCTGGCACAGTTGTGTAAAAGATCTTCAGGCCTACCCCTTACTGAGCTGCTATTGGCAGTTGAGAGTTGCCGGAAGCCACTCTTCTTAGAGGATGTGACCACTCAGGTGTTTTCATGCTCCAATGATGGTACAACACCCATGCACACAGGGGCAGGATTAATTGTACTTAGTGTGTTATATCAACAACAAGGACAACAAAAAGACGGGGCTAGAGCTATGGCTCAGCGTTTAAGTGCGTGTACTGATCTTCCAGAGGACCTGAGTTTGATTCCCAGAACCTATGATAGACATCTTACAACCACCTGTAATTCCAGCTCTATGGGATCTAATGCCCCTTCCGGTCTTCATGGCTACTCACACAGAAAAGGAAAAATGTAAAGAGATGAAGAGGAAAATTGGGGCTGGGCATGACCACATTTCATTGTATATATGCATGATTCAATTTGAAAAAAATGATAAGACATTTGACAACCCCAGAGAATGGAAAGCTAAGTAGAAAGAAAAGGCAGGAGAGATGGGGCCAAAGACACATTTACAGCATAAACTTTGGTTAAAACAAAACATTGGTCATCCTCTTCGCAAGAATACACTACAAATTTCACAAACTTAACCCCTGAGGGGAATGTGGGATGACAACAACTGATCCCACGGTACAAGTCACCATTAAGTCACCATTAAGTCACCATTAAGTCACCATTAAGTCACCATTAAGTCACCATTAAGTCACCATTAAGTCACCATTCATTTTTCTATTTCTGAGGTCCCAATTCTGAAGTCACAAATGTAGGAATATCTCAGGAAACGTGAATTTTGAAGAGAATTGTAGACAGATATACAATATTTTATTCACCAGCACACAGGCCATTGCACAGCCAAATGTTAGCAGGCAACCAGGCACACAGCAACACAAGTATACAGCCAAAGGCACCCACAGACAAGCACACAAATTCATGCATAGTTAGTCTCACAGGCCTACAAGCAAGCGCCCCTCCCCCTTTCGTATTTAGGGTTTTATTGCTGTGAAGATACATCATGACCACAGCAACTCATAAAAAAAAATGCTTGATTGGGGTGGTTCCCCTACAGTTTTAGAGGTTTAGTTCACTATTATCATGATGGAGAGCATGGCAGCAGGCAGATGTGGTGCTAGAGCTGAGAGTAGTTCATCTTGCAGGCAACAGGAAGTCGACTGACATCCTGGGCAGTATCCTGAGCATAGTAATTCTAAGTCTCCCCTCACAGTAACACACTTCCTCCAACAAGACGATACCCACTCCACAAAGCCATACCTACTAATAGAACCACTCCTTATGGGATTATGGGGGCCAGTTACACTCAGACTACTACAACTACTCACACAGGCACACACACGTACACACACACACACACACACACAGAAGTAGTTTTGGAAAGGTGAAGGCTCCGGCCTATGACCACAAGGTCATATTTATACAAAACCACACAAAAGTGGAATCCTGTCACAAACAGTTATGTAGCAGTACATCACTTGTTTAATTTTGGGTATTCTGGACATTTTATGTCAACCATTTTGTGTTGCCATGGAAGCATGGAATGGTGTATTTAAATCTCTGAAACTGAATAACTTCTAATGAAGGATACTATACACAGGTTATAATCAATAATTTAAAAAGAGTTGATCATGTTCAACTCAGCAAAACAGCAAATCCCTAACATGAATAGGCGAGAAAACAGAAACATGATTCATGTCACCAAGGAGAATAACCAACAGAACTGCAGACATCAGGAAATTTACCTCAGGAATTGCCCCACGGATGGAGTGAGGCTCAGCATTTGAGAGCAGGTGCTGTTCTCACAGAGGACCAGTAATCCAGATCCAGGAGATCTCATGCCACCTTCTGATCTCTGCAGGGGCTTCACACATGTGCGAGTGCACACACACACACAGACACACATACAGACACACACAGACACACACAAACACACACACACAAACACATAGACACACACACACACACACACACACACACACACACACACACACACTAGTTAAAAACAACAACAAAAGTCAAAAAGTCAGCTTTCTGGTCGTAGCCCATGCCTTTAATCTCAGCATTTGGAAGGCAGAGGCAGATAGATCTCTGAGTTCAAGAACAGCCTGTTCTACAAACCAAGTTTTAGTTGAGCCAGGGCTACACAGAGAAACCCCTTCTCAACAAACAAAAACAAACAAACAAAATAATAAGTTTTTAAAATTTAAACTAAAATTAAAATAAAGCATTGTCCTAATGTGATGGTGTTTTCTCTCCATTTAAAAAACTATCAGACTAGATGGAATTTTTTAAAAATATAATTTAATTTTATATATTAGCCACAGATTCCCCTGTCCTCCCTTCTCCCGCCCTCCCACCCTCTCCCCAAACCAACCCCCATTCCCACCTCCTCCAGGGCAAGGACTCCCCTGGGGATTCAGCTCAACCTGGTAGATTCGGCCAAGGCAGGTCCAATCCCCTCCTCCCAAGCTAAGCTAAGTGTCCCTGCATAAGCCCCAAGTTCCAAACAGCCAGCTCATGCACTAAGGAGGGGGATGGGTAATGAAGGGCAAGGATCAAGGGAAAGAGAGTTTAGGGGAGCAGGAGATCCCAGCTGGATCAAGAACAGAGAGGGAGAACAAGGAAAAAGAGACCATGATAAATGAAGACCACATGGGAATAGGAAGAAGCAAAGTGCTAGAGACGTCCCCAGAAATCCACAATGATACATCCACTGTAGACTACTGGCAATGGTTGAGAGAAAGCCTGAACTGACCTACTCTGGTGATCTGGATGGCCAGACTAGATGGAATTTTACAAGCAAGATTCAACTGTGTCCTCTCTGTGAGAAATATACTTTCCCTCATAAATACACACACACACACACAACACACACACACACACACACACACACACACACACACACACACACACACACACACACAGTGAAAGAGAAAAGACCAAGTAAGTGGCAAGCCACAAAACAGCACAGTAGCTATACTTATATCTAACAAATTTGAGTTCCAGTTAAAATTAATTATAGGATCCAGTCATGGAGGAGCATGACTTTAATCTGAGCACTTGGGAGGTAGAAACAGGCACATCTCTGTGAGTTCAGGGTCTATCTGGAATGTATAGCAATTTTCAGGACAGGCAAAGGTACATAGTGAGACCCTGTCGCTAAAATAATGATGTACAGGATACAAAGACAACCTTATATTAATAAAGGGAACATTGCATGAAGAAAATCCAAAGACTAGGGCAGTGAGATGTCTCATCAATTAAGGTACTCACCACCCAGCCTTCCAACCTGAATTCAATGTGAATCCCACATAGTAGTAGGAGACAGCAGACTCTCTCAAGTTTTCCTTTGAACTCCACATAGATGTTGTGGCATGTACATGCCTATGTACACAATGCATGTATTTCAATAATAAATAAGTGTAAAAAGAAAAGAAAAGGTTGTGATGATTGTGTTGGGCATAGTGACTCACATCTTCAGGAGGCAGAAGCAGGAAAGCTGTGAGTTCAAGGCCAGCCTAGACTACATAGAGAATTCCAGATAAGCCTGAAATGTATAACAAGATGCTACTCCAAAATCAAACAAACAAAAAGGTTATAGAAACCCTGGTAACAAATGGTGAGATCACATAGAAAAGGGGGAGTATGTCAAATATTAGGAAGAGCAACATAAATTGATATAAAAGATCTTCCTATGGGGCTGGAGAGTTGGCTCAGTGGTTAAGAGCACTGGCTGCTCTTCCAGGGAACTTGTGTTCAATTCCTATCACCCACATGGCAGCTCACAACTGTCTGTGCCTCGAGTTCCAGGGGACTAACATCCTTGGATACATGTAGGTGAAAACCAATGCACACAAAAACAAAAATAAGAAAAGACAGACGGGATACATATACATATATATATACACATACATACATACATACATATATATATATATATATATACACATACATACACATATATATATATATACACACACATTGAGTGCTGATACACCCATTTTCATAAAACTAATACTAATGGGCATGAAGAGACAGATAGTTCAGAACAATGGGTGACGTCAATATACCATTGTTACCAATAGATACACCATCCAGTCAAAATATCAAATGAAAACTTCAGAGTTGAACTGTACTCCAAACAAATGAACTGAAAAGGTTTCTAAATGATACTCTACCCAACAGCACTGAAGGACACATTTTTCACAATAACTTTCCCCTAACTAAAGCACATTTAGGCCATTGTTGTAAGGTAGCCTCATTCAAACTGAAACATTCCCTCAAGAAGTAAGAGGAGGCTGGAGGGAGAGGGAAGGTTCTCAAGGGCCTCTTCCTGGAATATCAAAAGGAGTCAGTGACTGCTGGGGGAGGAGACTCTGGACAGCCCAACCCCAGAGTGAAGAGGATTCTGGGACTGTCCAGTTGCCTTCCAGTTGTGCAGAGAGCTCCAGGGCTGCAGTGATCATGAGTCATGATCAGCCATGCTGGAGTGGGCTTCCTGCTGATGCAGCTGCTGTGGAGTCATCCTGACTCCAGGTAAGAAGCTCCCCACCCGTGCTCCTGTTAGTAACTGCAATAATACCCCATCACTTCATCATCTTGAACATTTGCTACAAGTGTTCCTTTGTTTGGTGGAGTGAGTAGATGAATGCTTTTGTGCCCATGTGCATGGTTCATTTGCTCTCCTCCCTTTGTGTGTGTGTGTGTGTGTGTGTGTGTGTGTGTGTGTGTGTGTGCATATGTGTTGCATCAACCCAGGATAATCTGCTACATAAATGCTATAAAGCAAGGCTTAATGAACATAAAAATATCTAAATAATATCTTTCTATATTATGGGTTTCTTTTTATTTAAACTTTATTTACAGTTTTATTATTTTATTTTATTTTTATTTCTTTTTGAGACAGAGTTTATGTGGGTTGCCCTGGCTGTCCTGCAACTCACTTTGTAGACAAGGCTGGCCTCAGAGAGGTTCCTGTGCCGTTGCCTTCTGAGTGATAGGATGAGAGGTTTGAGCCACATGGCCAGGTGGTTTTTTTTTTTTGTTTTGTTTTGTTTTTTGTTTTTTTGTTTTCTTAGTTTTATGTGTGTCTGTCTGTGTTTCTGGGTATCTGTATGTGAGAATGTACATGACTGCAGGTGCCCTCAGAGGCCAGAAGACAGCATCAAACCCATGGAGAGCTGGAGTCATAGGTGGTTGTGAGCTGCCTGGTATGAGTATAGAGAATAGAACTCTGGTTCTCTGCAAGAACAGTAGTGGGCTTAACTTCATCCCCTCAACAATGCCTTTTATCTCTATAGCCATTAATAAAATAGTATTTAAAGAGAATATTTAAGACTTACCTGACACCAAGATCTCAAGGTGATCACTGGGGTGTGAGGCCCAGAAAGGGGCTTCTTTCTGGTGGTAGACACAGCTGTAGTTTCCTGCATCTTTGTCTGTCACATTATGAAGTGAGAAGTCTGCTCTGTTGCTTTCTGAACTCTGAACCTGGACAGGTGATGGAACTCCTTCCTTCAGGAGCATGAACATTCTGTACTCAGTCATATTATCTGGCTTCTGACAGCTCAGAGTCACATTCCCTCCTGTCACTTTGCTCCACTGGTGAGATTGGAGGGACGGTTTAGGTAAATGTCCTGAGAGAGAAGAATCCTGTGATCATGCTGAGGAAGTCCTGGGTTACACTCACACCCTTGTTCTTATGATGCCCGATCTCTCCCACTTGGATTTGATCTCACTCTGCATCTCTGGCTGTCCTGGAACTCACTATGTTGACCAGGCTGGTCTTGAACTCACAGATACCTATCTGTCTCTGCCTTGAGAGTGCTGGGATCAAAGTTGTTAGCCGTATCAAACACAGCTGAAAATGGAGACATTTTCCCTTCCTTCAACTCTCAGATAAAACTAGGATATTAAGGTTGAGGAGATGGCTTAGCAGGTAGAGTACTTGCTGTCCAAAAGAACTCTCCTGGGGTGGGGAGCCAAGGCCCTGAGCTGAGTGAGTTCAAGGTTCCAGGAAGTCAGCTATTTGGGGACCGCAGAAGAAAAGCAGCTGACTCCCTCTTCCAGCCACTGAGTGGGTGTAGGATGGTACAAAGACCCTGCAGTTGGAAACCAGCCTATCTAGGGAAGCAGCTAACCTCATATGTGTGCATGCATGTGGAATCTGGAGGGTGATGTTCAGAATCATCCTCAATGGCTCTTCCACCCCATTCACCAATGCAGGACCTCACAACCAAATCATAGCTCCTGAATATGGTTACTCTCATTATCTAGCTACCCTGTAGATCCCTTGTCTCTTCTGAAGCTGGAGTTACAGGTGGATCGTCACACACACCAAGCAATCACATGGTGCCCAAAGGAATCTATCTTCCCCCATCTTTATCCCTAGCTACCAAAACCTCAGCTTAAAGCATGTCACCTATGTCCTGTTGAGTTCTGTTTGTTGAGTGACCAGGTCCTGTGCCCTGATCTCAGCATGCACAGAACTAGAGACCACACCCCTGTGGCATTAAAGAAAGCCTGCACTAGCTGTTTGAGGTCATGTAAATTCTCACCTTTCCTTTTTCCTACAATTGTAATTCTTTCTTATCCTTATGCAACCCAGACATAAGGAACAGAGTTTGGATGCCCCATAATTCATGTAATTTCTAGGTGAGAAGGTCTGACTATAACTCCAGCATCAGAAGGCCAAGACAGAGGGTCCCCAGAGCAAGCTGATTACCAAAGTAACCATTATAAGAGCACTGATTTGATTGTGAGTTCCATCCTTGTTGAATTAGGTGGAAGAACAATTGATGACTTCCAGACTCCATATGTGTGCACACACATGTGCACACACCCCCATACCCATGGGTGCCTGCAAACATGCATACACAGATGTATGCAACATACACATACAAAAATGAAAACTATAGCTGAAAGTATTCATTTCTGTTGCTGTCCCTCCCTGTTATCCCCAACTGCCCTGAGGATGACCACCCTTTCCTCCCTTCCTTTCTCCCTCTGATAGATTGACTCATGTCATTCTGAGGAACCCCTCTTTACCTGTGACCAGTAGTAGAACTGCATCACTGTACTGAAACAGTACATCAAGGTCATCAGGTTCATAGCAGTCGCATGTGTAGTACCCGGCATCATTCTCCTCTAACTCAATGAGATGGAAGTAAAATGAACCAGGAACTGCCCCAATTGAACGTAATTTAGATGGCTTTTTTTTCAACCTATGTTGTGTCTGATGATCCAAATTAGTATCTCCCCCATGAATATCACAGTTCATGTTTTGCACAAAATTCATACAATTCAGTGTCACATTGCCCCTGGTGGGGACCACAGAGCTGGGCCAGGCACTGAGGATGGGCTTGGGTAAGAGCTCTGAAATAAAATAAAACTGAGAGTTGCATATGACATATCATCCTGCTCCCCAGAAACCATTTCAAGAAAGGGATGAAGCCATTTAAACACTTGGGATGAAGGATCAAGGGGGGCTTGATTGAAGAGACACTTACTGTACTCCCAAATTGTGTCTATTTGTCCGACACATAACCCTGCAAGAGAATCACTCATGAGACTCAGTGCCTGCCGGGAGCTCCCTAATCACCCTCCCTGATCCCAAGAATCTACTGCTAAGCTCAGAGTCTGGCTTCACTTATCCAGGCATGTCTGTGCTCCCCCCACTGGACTCTGGCATGTTTCTTGCTCACCAACATCCCATTTCTTCCCTGAGTCCATGTTTAAATCTAAATGTCCATTTCCTAGAAAGCTGTAACAAAATAATGACCTCAGCAAAAAGCCTTTGATCATGCCTGTGAGGGATTGTCTAAGGTTAGTCTTCAAGAATGCTCATGGAATATTTGTTCAATATAGTACTTAAAATTCCAGCTAGAGCAATAAGATAACAAAAGGAGATCAAGGGGATAGAAATTGGAAAGGAAGAAGTCAAACCTTCACTTTTTGCAGATGATATGATAGTATACATAAGTGACCCCAACAATTCTACCAGGGAACTCATACAGCTGATAAACTCCTTCAGTAATGTGGCAGGATACAAGATTAACTAAAAAAATCAGTAGTCCTCCTATATACAAAAGATAAATGAGCTGAGAAAGAAATCAGAGAAACATCACCCTTTACAAAAGCCACATATATTATAAAATACCTTCGGGTAACTCTAACTAAGCAAGTGAAAGACCTGTATGACAAGAACGTTAAGTCTCTGAAGAAAGAAATTGAAGAAATATATCAGAAAATGGAAATATCTCCTATGTTCATGGGTAGGTAGGATTAACATAGTAAAAATAGCAATCTTACTAAAAGCAATCTACAGATTCAATGCAATCCCCATCAAAATCCCAACACAGTTCTTCACAGACCTGGAAAGAACAATACTCAACTTCATATGGAAAACCAAAAAACCTAGGATAGCAAAAACAATCCTGGACAATAAAGCCACCTCTGGAGGCATCACAGTCTTTGACACCAAGCTCTACTGTACAGCTATAGTAATAAAAACAGTTTGATATTGGCATAAAAACTGACATGTGTACCAATGGAATCGAATTGAAGACCCTGACATTAACCCTCATACCTATGAACACTTGATTTTTTTTTGACGAAGGAGACTGTACAGTGGAAAAAAGAAAGCATCTTCAACAAATAGTGTAGTGGGTAGCCATCCCAGCATTGGCCTGTAAGTTCCAACCCCCATTGAGGCTTCGGTAATGATCACAGCCACAAGGTGGGGCTGAGGGAGGAATCGGAAGACCCAGGATTGAGAGGAGAGGTCTCTCTTGGTTCTGGGACCCTGGACGCTGGAGGTAGACCAAGCAGAGTTCTCCAGAGAACACTGCCGGACTGCTCCATACCTTTGCCAGACCCTACAACCTATCCCTTCATTTGTAAGTTACCCCACAAAATAAACCTCCCTTTTAACTACGTGGAGTGGCCTTAATAATTTCACCAATAACTGGCCCAAGATGGAATTGGCTCACTCCTTCTCTAAACCCAAACATATTGCTAAAAGAAAAGGTTAAGAGATTTTTGTGTCCCAAATCAGAAGAGCCCTCTGGTGTGGGACAGAAAAAAACTAGTATTTTTATTTAAAGCAGGTTGATTATAAATATGATCTCTTTCTAAAGAAGAAAAGGGGATATGATATAGATATACTAGGAAAAAAGGGTAGATTAAGAAACTTACTTCTAAAGAGCAACAACTTGTTTAAAATGTTTTACATTGGTATAGATTTTAGTGTATTGATACAAACTTGAAGTTAATTTTGTTATACTGTGTGTATATTTCTACTTGTGTTTAAGGTATTGTTTTTGTATAGCTCATTTTAAATTATAATTGATAATTAAAAATAGATTAATAATTAGTCATCTATGATAATCATACTCGTAGCCATGTTAGTTAAGTCTTCTAGATATACATAGAGATATTTCAGATAGATAGGTAATCTTCAAATACTTCAAATACCTATAGAATATGGCCTTTAAAATTCTTTTAAAATTTATACTTTCTGGACAGTGATACATGCCTGCTCCTGGCAGCACCAGATTTACTTCAGAGAGGAGGATGGGCATTGAAGACACTTCATATGGAATTTATCTTCACCTTGGCAAAAATAGCCATTTGGGCAAGAAACTGTTCTTGCCTGGACTACTTGATCGACTGGACATACAGGACCCATAGAAAGGTGACCACTAAACTTTGTTTGATAAAATGGTCCTTCAGGTACCTGCTTCGCAGGGGAAACTGCCAGAAATTCTACAGGACACTGACAGAAGTGACCGAGAGACTCTAGCCCTGTGGGCTGAAGACAAATGCCCCAACTTTACAAAGGAACATTAGGTGACTGTCTAGGCTGCCAGCTGTGTCCGTCTACCCTGCAAGACTCCCAAAAGTTGCTTGCATCCTTCTCCCGGTTCTCAGGTAATATTATATCCTTCCAAGGTCTTTGATGTGGTTGAAGACTAGATAGTTATAATTTTCTCAGTTATGATAAAAGATAAGTTAGATATAAAACCTTAAACTCACAAATATAAGATAGATAGGATATCTTCTTTAATATTGTAACTGTAATTCTTGCTTGATAATTGTTTTGTTATCTGTAATTTTACTATGTGAAAGTTAACCTTCCTTTTTTAAC